>NW_006408959.1:345913-370091 GCF_000296735.1 Chrysochloris asiatica
GACTCAATGGCACCTAACAACAACAACCACATAGGTATTCTATTATAGTTACAACAACTATATTTCTAATATTTTTCAACTGCTTGACATTTTCTATCAGCTAATACATTTTATTTCATAATTTATTTCAATTTACTCTATTAAACATAGTGGACTTGCATTTTTTGGTAGGCACTCTTATTCTCCACATACATCCTGTGATGGGGGTTCTCTTTGCCTCTGGGTAGTGTGTGGTCATTCATTAAAATTTCAATAAAAGCTTTGAATTACCCAATGTCTAGTTCTTGAGTTTGATTGCTTTTAGGATTGACCTAAATTGTGCCTTTATTTTCTTAAACTAATCCATTAATGAACATTGTCTTTCCTGGCCAAGGCAGTTCTTTGCTGTTGAAGCAATCACTTAAGAGATTGACAGAAGAAAGCTGTTTGTTGACAGCACTTCTTGAAACTAGGCAATAAATCACTCAAGAAGAGGGAATCTAGACACCATGTCAATGGCTCATGTCCCAAAGATAGTGGTAATCATAACATAATTATTTTGAAGTTTCTTTGAACACATTATCAATGTCATATAAGAGTTAAACTAGGAGACTAAAAAATAACATCAACATAGCATGGCTGAAGCTGCCTTCCTTAGAAAGACCTGCTTTCATTACTGGCCCTTGGCTGATATCTAGGAAGTTGATTCTCAGAGCATTACTATAGTTCCCTCACTGATAGAAATGTTTCAATGTACCTAAATGGTTTGTAAAAACAGAATTGTTTAGGATGAACACTTTATTTCTTTCTGTGAATCTGGAATTTTAATATGTATAAGGCTTAGTATATCTACTTGAGCAGTCTCAAATAGAAACATCAAGTGATGAGTCTTTAATAAAAATATTTGCAAATCATTGAAATGATAACCACTTAGCAAACAAAAATCTTCAATGAATACTTATAACTCAATGGCATATGACAAAATCAAATTGAATAATGAGTAAAAATTTTTGAAAATACATTCTTCTAAGATGAAATGATGCCAAACATTATTAATCATTAGAAAAAAACAATTGCAAACCAAAATGATATACCATTTAACTCTTACTGTGATTGTAATACAGCAGGTAAAGCATTGGCTGCTAACTGAATGAGCCAGTATTTGAACCCACCAGATGCTCTGAGGAAGAAATAGAAGATAGTCTACTTTGGTAAAGATTTATAACCTCAGAAAATCTATGGAGCAGTTCAACTCTCTAACATAGGGTCATTGTAAATTGGAATTGAATCTAGGACAGAGAGTATGGTTAGTATAAGAGACCTGGTGGATCAATGGTTAAGTACTCAGATGACCACCAAAAGGATGTTGGATCAGATCTTCAGAGAAGATTCAGGAAATCAAGTCTGACTTCAGAGAAAGTCTATTTGCATCAATATTTCACAACCTTGAAAACAATATTGGATGGTTCTACTTTGTCCTGTAGCATCTCTAAGAGTCAGAATTTACTCAAAAGCAGTGGACTTGTGTTGGGGCTTAGGAACATTATTTATTTATTTATTTGTAGGATAACATGTGATGGGGAGGTTATGAAGAAATTAGTAATTCTTGTGTTGATTGAGGAAACATAAAATGATGCAATCATTTAGCAAAATAATTTGCCAGATTCTCAAAAAGTTAAATCAAGTGTTTCTGTACGACTCTGCAATGCTTGACTTGTTTTTATGTGTAGTCATGTCTCTTTCAACTCATTGTGACACTTGTTACAATTAAACACAGCACTGATGGCATATGCTGTCATTTTCATCATTGTTATGTTTGACTCAACACTTGCAGTCACCATATCAATACATTTCATTGAGGTCTTCCTATATTGTGCTTTCTCTCCTTTACCAAGCATCAAGTCTATTTCTAGGGACTTGGCTAACATGATAACATAAGTAAAGTATGATACAAATCTTCCCAGCCTCCCTTCTAAAGAACATTTCAGCTGCATTTCTTCCAAGTCAGATTTGTCCATTATTATGTTAGCCCATGGTATATTTAATATTCTTCACCAACATGAAATTTATGAATATCAAGATCTTCCTTATCCCATGTCAAGCTTTCATGTGCCAATGAAAAATTAAAATTACAATGTTTTGATAGTTTACATTTTGTGTTGAATTGGCTGGGTCTGACTTCTCAGTGGTTTTTTCAGTTAGGTGCCATTGAATTACTTGCATCTTATAGAGATCTGATACAAACGGAAAGAAAGAATGTCCAGTCATATGCCATCCTCACAATTGTTAGGCTTGGGTCCATTATTGAAGAAACTTTGTCAGTCCATCTTGTTGGAGAACTTCTCTTTTTTCACTGATCCTCTATTTTTTCCAAACATGGTATTCTGGTATTCTCTGCTTTGATATTAGATATAAGATATCTAATATCAGTAATGATATCCCTTTCACTATCCTTTTCTAAATTTGACTTGAATTGTTGGCATCTCTCTAGCAATGTGCTTTTGCAAGCATTTTTGAAACATCTTCAGTAAAATTTACTTCTATGTAATATTGATATTGTTCTATGATTTCTGCATTCTGTTGTGTCATCTCTGTTTGGAATGAGAAGAAATATGGATATCTTCCTACCGATCGGCCAGATCTTCCATTTTTCTTGACATAGATTAGTGAGTGCCTTCTGTTGAAATTATTAAAAATTGGCCATTTTCTTTTATGTTTGTTTGGCACAGTGACTTCGTGTATTCCTTCCTTTTTTTGATGTTTCCAGCATCATTCAATATTATGCCCAAAGCATCTTCCAATATTGTAATCAAAGATTTCAATATTTCTTCCATTCCTTCAGTTTGATAAATGCTGAACATGTTCATCCCTTTTTGTTTTCTAACTCCAGGCCTTTACACAATTCCTCATAATAACTTACCTTGTCTTCTTTAGCCTCCTTTTTAAATATTCTGTTCATCTCTTTTACTTCATCATCTTTTCCAGTTGCTTTAGCTTCTCTGTGCTCAAGATCAACTTTCTGAGTTTCTTCTTATATCTACTCTTTTCTTTCTTTCCTATCTGTTTAATGGCCCTTTGCTTACTTCTTTCATGATGCTTTTGATGTTATTCCACAACTCTTCTGGTCTGCTCTAATAAGTGCCTACTGATCTGCTCTCTTCTTGAGATGGTCTTTAAATTTAGGCAGGGTTTACTAAAGGCCATCTTTGGTTTTCATGGATTTGTTTTAATTTTCTTCAGCTTCAGACTGCACTTGTTATTGAGCAATTAATGTCTGTTCCAAACTCTGTCTTTGGCCTTGTTTTGACTGATGATATTGAGATTCTCCGTTGTTTTTTCCCACAAATGTAGTCAATTTATTTCCTGTATTATTCCAACTGGAGAGGACCAGGTGCATAATTGTCTTGTATGTTATCGAAAAAAGTATATACAATGAATAAGTAATAGGTCTTGTGAAACTCTATCCCGAGATCTCCAGCATCATTTCTAACACCAAGGCCATATTTTTCAACTACTGATCTTTCCTCTTTGTTTCCACCTTTCACATTCCAATCACCAATAATTATTTAAGCATCTTGATTGCATGTTTAATCAATTTGAATCTGAAGAGGTTGAAAGAAATCTCAAATTTTCAAGTAGAAACTGAAGTGTTTGAACTGCCTACCTTGCAGTTAACAGGTCAGTGCTTATCCTAAAGTACCTCACCAGGACATTATGAAGTTCCTAGATCCAGTGAAAGATTGATTTCAAGACATGGAGATCCATGGAATGCTGGATCTAAAGATGCTGAAAATAGACAAGGACTTTTCTCCATAGATGACACTCTGAATTCAGACTTTTAAGTCTCCTTAACTAAGTTGATTTTCTTTCTGCTGCTTCCATTGGTGTTAAAAATCCTTGATGCTTCAAAGTTTTATCTGTTAATCATTATTTTCTTATTGGTCCATTTGTAAGGTTTTTTTTTTTTTTTTTTTTAGGTATAATTAAAACTAGAGGCTAGAAGTCTTTGAACTTCGTCAATAAGGGCTTTAAGACATTTTTGCTTCAGCTAGCAAAGTTGTATAATGTATATATTGCAAGTTGTTAATATGTTTTCCTCTAATCCTAATGCATTCTTCTTTATATAGTCTTGCTGCTCAGATTGTTTGCTCTGCATACATTTTGAATAAATATGATAAAAGGCTATAAAGTTTGGACACATATTTCCTGATTTTAAATAAAACAGTAACCCTTGTTCTGTTGGTATACCTGCCTTTTGATCCATGCATTAGTTCTGATGTGCACAATTAAGTGTTATAGAACTTTCCTTCACTATCCATAAATAGTTATGCCCACTCACTGGAATGCCTTTGTGTGGTCAATGTAAACATGTAAATGTAGACAGGTAAACATCTGTTTTGTATTTTGTGTTTTTGATCAAGATCCATTTGACATCAGCAGTTATATATATTCTTCCATATCTCTTCTGAATCTGACCTTAATTTCTGTCAGTTCCCTGTGGAAGTATTGCTGCAACAGTTTTTCAATTATCTTCTGTAAAATTTACTTACATTTGATATTAACTAATTTCCCATAATATTGGATCACCTTTCTTTTGAATGTTGTTGTTCTTAAGTGCCATCGAGTCAGTACCAACCCATAGCGACCTTATGCACAGCAGAACGTAACAGTGCCTGATCCTGGGCCAATCTCACAATTGTTGTCACACGAGTCCATCGATGCTGCCACTTGGCCAATCCATCTCGTTGGGGATCTTCCTCTTTTTCTCTGACCCTCCACCTTACCAAATATGATATCCTTCTCCAACGACTACTCCTTCCGAATATGTTAGCACAAATATTGATATTTCCCAGTCAGTTTGCCAGGCTAGCTATCTTTTCAATTTCATGACATAGCTGAGTAAGAATGTCCAGCATTGGATCTATTTGCTTAAATATTTCAGTTGGTATCTTTTAATTCCCTCACCCTTGTTTGTTTCTTTGTTGTTGTTTTTTTGCCAATGCCATCAATGAAGCCTGGACTTTTCAATCAATACCATCAGTTCTTTATCATATGCTATCTCACACACTGCTTGTTGTTGTTGTTGTTTTGTGCCATCGAGTCGGTTCCTACCCATAGCTACCCTGTACAGGGTTTCCGAGGCTATAAATCTTTATGGGAGCAGAACGCCTCATCTTTCCCCCGCGGAGCAGCTGGTAGTTTCAAACTGGTGGCCTTAAGGTTTGCAGCCTGATTCGTGACCACTACGCTACCAGAGCTAGCATCATCTAATTATTTTTAGAACAGTGACTATGTATTCCTTGCATTTTCTTTTGGTGTTTCCTGCATTGTTAAATATTTTGTCCATTGTTGTTGTTGTTATTAAGTCTTTGAGTCTGTTCCCACCCACAGCAACCCTGTATCGGGTTTCCAAGGAGTGACTGGTGTGTTTGAACTGCTGACCTTGTGGTTCAAACTGACTTTGCAGTCCAGCGCATTAACCCAAAGAGTGCCATCGAGTTGGTTCTAACCCATAGCAACCCTGTATAGGGTTTCCTAGGAGTGGCTGGTGAGCTGGAACCGCCGAACTTACAGTTCAAAAGGCTTAGCAGTCTGGCCCATTAACACACGGTCTTTTAAATTATTCTTTGCTTTCTTCTTGTATGATATCCTTGTGTCGTCACACAACTAGTCTAGTCTTTAGCCATTAGTGTTCAGTGCATCAAATTTGTTCTTGAGGTAGTCTCTGAATTTAGGTGGTATATGCTTCAAAGTTGTACTTTCACTCTTATGAACTTGTTTTACATTTCTTTACCTTCTTCTTGAGCTTACATATGAGTATTAATGGTATTTTTTGCTTTTGGCCACTGATCTTGTTCTGGTGGATGTTGTTGACCTTCTCCACGCCCTATTTCTACTGATGTAGTAGAATTAACTCCTTTGTATTCCATCTGTCAAGGTCCATGTGTTTAACTGATGATTATGTGGCTGAAAATATGTATTTGTAATGAAAACATCATTGATCTTACAAAATTCAACCATGTGACTTCTGGTATCTATTCTATCGTATGTTCATATTTTTCAACTATTCATTAGGTTGCTTAAAACAATTTCAGTGGCTCAAACTCACAAGCTGCTCCCAGAAGGAAAAAATAAAAATAAAATATACATATATATAAAAAATGAGGCTGACTACTGTAAACATTTACAGTGTCAAGAAGCATCAGGAGTGTTTCTGCTCTGTCATACATAGTTCTTATGAGTGGAGTAAATTTTATGGTAGTGTGTCAGAACCTTTTCTTTCATTGCTTCTTTCACATTCCTATCACCAATACATTTGACCAATTTTGAACTGCAGAAGTTGGTGATTTTTTTCAATTTCTTCATCTCTGGAAATAGTAGCTGATGTGTAAATTTTAATAACGTACATATTAACTGGTCTTCCCTATGTTGTTATTAGATGCTATCAAGTATATTATTACTTGTAGCCACCCTAAGCACAATAGAATGAAATACTGCCCAATCATGTGCTAATCTCACAATTTTTGTTATGTTTGAACTCATTATTGCAGCCATTGTGTCAATCCATATTATTAAGTGTCTTCTCTTTTTCGTTGACACTACATTTTATCAAGCATGATGTCTTTCTCTAGGGACTAATTCTTGACAGCATGTCCAAAGTTTGAGAGACAATATCATGCCACCCTGACATCTTCTCTGTTGGGATATTATGTTCCAATCATGAACAATATTGTACATCAGGATAGATCTTCAAGTGTTTTTTTTTGTTTTTTTTTTTGATGTTGAATGAGTGTTCATCAACTTGGCATTCCTAGACTAGCAGACCATATGATTCAAAATGGTCAAAGATGTTTGTAGCTGTTTCATTTCACATTTAGTCATGCCACATCAGAAAAAGAAGATCCTCAAAGATGTTCTTTACTGCAAACACATGATTAAGGTTGACTTTAAAGTGGCAACACTTAGCCACTCATATCTTAAATACTTTCCAACCCGAGGACCTCATCTTCCATCACTGTATCACACAATGTTCTGTTTATCAGGTTTATACTGGCAATTTTCTTTAGAATTAGAATGCCGGGTTCATTTCCTAGTCTGCCTTGGTCTAGAACCTCCACTGAAACTTGTATACCATATGTGATTCTCCTGGCATTTGGAATACTAGTGACATTGTTACCCATATCATAGCCACACAGAAGCCACCAAAGTACAGCAAACTGAAAAATTAGTGGTTGTCAATAGTGCTGCATCCAAGATATTTGAAAAAAGAAACTGCAATAGATACCTACACACCAATGTTTATAGCAGCATTTTTCAAAATAGCCAAAAATTTGAATCATTGATAAGTGAATGAATAAGTAAAATGTGGTATAATATTGGAATGAAGTATTAATCAATTATATTGGTTTTAAGTACTGTTGAATTGGTTTGGCTCACAGCAATCCTGTATAGGGTTTCCAAGGAGTGGAGGGTGGGTTTGAACCACCAATCATGCAGTTAGATTGAAATTGTTAGAGCAATGCTTGTCCTACAACACCACCCTGGGACTCCATTAATCAACTCTATAAAGTAATATAGTATTGACACATTCGTCAACATGAATGAGCTTTGAAAAATGTGTAAGTTAACACAAGTGAATTTAAATGAACACCAGTAACACAAAACTACACAGTCTATGATTACCATTATATAAAATTTCCCTAATAGGCAAATCCATAGGTATAAAAAGTAGATTAATGAGCATCAAATACTAAGGTTTTATTGCTAATGAGTATTATATGTAATTTTGGTATGATGGAAATGCTCTGGAATTAGACAGTACTTATGATTGTGCACTTCTATGAATATACTAAAACCCAGGACAGGAATGTAAGAGATGCTTGAAAACATTACATTAACTTTCCTTTCTTCAATAACTTTTTCAGTCCCCGGTATACTTCTTTGTTGCGGAGGCTATAAATGAGGGGGTTCAGCATGGGTGTTAAGATGGTATAGAAAGCTGACACCATCTTGTCCTGGTTTGGTGTATGGTTGGAGGATGGTCTCATGTACATGAACATGGCGGCACCATAATAGAGTCCAACCACAGCCAAGTGAGAAGAACAGGTGGTGAAAGCCTTGCGGCGACTTTCCTCAGAGCTCATGCGGATGACAGCTCGAAGGACGTGGTAATAAGAAATGCTGATAACAGAGACTGGCAGGATTAACATTACCACACAGCAAATGAAAAGTAATCTTTCAAATACAGAGGTGTCTGTGCATGACAGTGGTATAAGGGCAGCAACATCACACAAAAAATGATGGATTTCCAGAGAGCTACAGTAAGAGAAGGACAAGGCAGCTGCAAGCACAATGATGCCATCAAGAGAGCCAAGAATCCAGGAAGCAACAGTCAAAATCATGCAGAGTTTCTGATTCATGAGGATGGTGTATCGAAGAGGGTGGCATATAGCCACATAACGGTCATAGGACATGACAGCCAGCAAGAAACATTCAGATCCAAGCAGGGACACATAAAAGAATATCTGTGTTCCACAACCAGCAAAAGAAATAGATTTCCTTCCAGACAAGTAGTTGAAGGCCATCTTGGGTACTGTAGTACAAATGAGCATCAGGTCCATAATGGAGAGTTGGCTGAGGAGGAAGTACATGGGGGTGTGGAGTTGGGTGTCCAGGTAAATGATAAGAACCATTGTAGTGTTTTCCAGGAAGGCTATTATGAAGATCCCCAGGACAAGAGAGAAGAGGAAGATGTGGGGCGGACTGTGACTGAAAATTCCCAAAAGGATGAATTCAAAGTAGTAGGTCTCATTTCCCCATGTCATGATGTTTATTTTAACTTATCTGGAAGTACCAAAAATTATAGAAGCTTATATATTAATTAAGCAACATGTACTTGATTCACTTATGAAACATTATCTTCAACCTAAGATATATATGCTGTTGTTGTTACGTGCCGTAGAGTTGGTTCTGACCCATAGTGAACCTGAACAGGGTTTCCGAGGCTATAAATCTTTACAGGAGCAGAAAACCTCATATTTCTCCCACAGATGGTAGTTTCAAACTGCTGACCTTGAGGCTCACAGCCCGATTCGTAACTACTAACTACTATGCTATACAGGGGATATATATAATATCAAACTTTTTCAATTCAATATCAGCAAGTCAGCAGAGCTTGGCAATTTCTCCATGGACAGAGCAAATGCCTGAAAATTGATCTTTCTATTATATCTAACCACTTTGTGTCACCTACCTAATCACAATAAATTTTGTGATTGTTTCTAGTGCATTTATGGTTTCTCCATCCTCCAACTATCATAGAAACCAATTCAAATAAGTAGTCTCTTTATTTTACAAACAAGAAAACTGAAGTTGATATGAATGTGCTGGATTAGCTATCGTTATGTAGTCAATAGAGAGCCTGAGAGGAGAACAAACAAACAAACAAAACCACATTTCTGTTTCTAAAATTTATCATCCCTGGTTATTGGGAATTTATTTATTCATCATTTCCTCCTAGAATAATGCCTGGTTGATGCTCTGAATAGTAATATATTTTCTATCCTCAGTGTTTCTCCAATCCTTACCACCTTCCTCTTATGTCTCACTAACTCAGTGAAAGACAGTAAGGAATGAACACTCTCACCCTGTGGTGTACCTGTATACTATAATGCAGAGAAGAGTTTAAAACCATACCTAGTTGCTGTTCAGGTTATTCTGACTCCTGGTTATCCCATGTGTATCAGAGTAGAAATTTGCTCAAGATTTCTACGGTTGAAGTATATTTAGAAGAATTTTTTTTTCAGTCCATTCTTACAAGGAGCCTCTGCGTGACTTGAACCTCAAGCCTTTTGATTAGAAGCAAGTGCATTACCCATTTGCACCACTTTGTAGCTACAGAAAAGGGTTTAAGAAGCTATATTTGAACTTCTTAACCTCAGACCAAGCTCCTGAATCTTACCTCATTTAATGAAGACACCCATTGCAATATTTATAAAAGAAGAACATGGTATCCTTTTCTCTTTTAAGAATGATTTTCTGTCAGTCTGCAAGGAGTGGGCAAGAGCCTTCTTTTTTTTGAAGGGGGGGCAATACATTATTTTGCTTTTCCACAAAAGAAAATGTTTAAGTAAATGGGATAAACATTTGGAGGACAAAATAGAGTCCCATTCTCTGATCAATAAAAGCTTTGCTGCAATGTGTGTTGATAGTGAGCAAAAGAGCAATGTGAACTACTCAGCCTATCACAGTCACAGTGGCCAGAGCCTGAAATGTAAAAGAAGGCTTCAAAATGCTAGCAGAAAGTTACCATTATATTTCATTTCCATGTTTTCATGACCTCATGTAAGTTCAGAGTACTAGGGAGAGATGCCTGATGGATCTTGGCTGAAAGCTGGGAATACCAGAAAGCTGTCTACCTGTGCTTTATTGACTACACAAAGGCTTTCAGTTGTGTGAATCATGGCAAACTATAGACAACATTGTGAAGCATGAGTATTCCTGAATACTTAATTGTGCTCATGAGGAATCTGTCCATGGACCAAGAGGCAGTTGTTAGAACAGAACATGGGAATATTGAACAGCTTAAAATTAAGTATGGTTTATGACAGGGTTGTATTCTTTCACCATACTTATTCAACCCGTATGCTGAACAACTAATCTGAGAAGCTGGGCTCTATGAAGAAAAACATTGCATCAGGATTGGAGGAAGACTCATTAACAACCTGTGATATGCAGATGATGCAGCCTTGTTTGCTGAAATGAAGAGAACTTAAAATACTCACTGATGAATTTCAAAGACCACAGCTTTCAGTATGTATTGCATCTCAATGTAAAGAAAACAAATGTCCTCACCACTAGACCAATAAACAACATTCTTATCAATGGAGAGAAGATTAAAATTGGCAAGGACTTCATTCTTCTTGCATCATCTATCAACAGTCAAGGAAGCAGCAGTCAAGAAATCAAACAACGCATTGCATTATGCAAATCTGCGGCACAAGACCTTTTTAAAGTGTTGAAGAGCAAAGATGTCAGCTTGAAGACTAAGGTGTACCTGCCCCCAAGTCATTGTATTTTCAATAACCTCATATGCATGTGAAAGCTGGATAGTCAATAAGGAAGACAGTAGAAGAATTGATGCATTTGCATTATGGTGTTGAAGGAGAATACTGAAAGTACCACGGGCTGTTGAAAGAACCAACAGATCTGTATTGGAGCAAATGCAGCCAGATGGAAGCCAGGATGGCCAAACTTCATCTCTTATACTTCGGACATATTGTCAGCAAGGACTAGTCACTGGAAAGGGATATTATGTTTGGTAAGGTGGAAGGTCTGGTAGCGTAGTGGTTACGAATTGGGCTGCGAACCGCAAGGTCAGCAGTTCGAAACTACCAGCTGTTCTGCGGGAGAAAGATGAGGCTTTCTGCTCCCGTAAAGATTTACAGCCTCGGAAACCCTGTACAGGGTCGCTATGAGTCGGAACTGACTCCACGGCACATATCAACAACAACAACAAGGTGGAAGGTGAAAGAAAAAGAGGGAGACCCCCAGTGAGATGGATTGGCAAAGTGGCAGCATCAATGGGTTCAAGTGTGGCAACAATTTTGAGGTTGGCCCAGGACCCAGGCAGTGTGTTTTTTTGTGCATAGCGTCACTATGTTTCGGTAGCGTATGGATGGCACCTAACAACAATGATAACAATAGTGTTTCTGAGAAGTGACTGGTTGGTTTGAAACTTCAGCCTTGTGATTTAAACTGACCTTTCTGTCCAGTACTTGTCCTACAATGCCAACAAGGACTATGTTGGTAGAATCTTTTATGTATGTTAAGAAATTCAACTATTTCCTTTTTTCTCCTGAAAACCCCTAAGGTAAATGGCATAAATGGAAGGATACTAACAGTTTTTTTTTTTAAAAAAAAAAACGCCATACAGATTTAATTTGAACAAAACTTTGCAGTGTTTGATACTCCCACCAAGGATACATATGTCTGAAAATGAATCTCTAAGTTATACCTTACTGCTTTGTGTTACCTTAATGTTTTGTGTTACTTTTCTCTAGCATAATGCTATTTATGATTTAAAATGTAGTTTGAAATCCTTTCCCTATACTAAATTTAGGTTCACTGTTCCTAATAATTCAATCCTTTCCAAAGTTGTTGTTGTTGTTATGTGCCGTGGAGTTGGTTCCGACTCACAGCGACCCTGTACAGGATTTCCAAGCCGTAAATCTTTACGGTAGCAAAAAGTTTCATCTTTCTTCCGTGGAACAGCTGGTTGTTTCGCTGACCTTGCGGTTCATAGCCCGATTAGAAACCACAACGCTACCAGAGCTCCTTTTTCCAAAGTAGAGAAACTTAATTATGACATTTGTTTGTTTTATTACAGAGAGAGTAGCAATGCAAAGTATTGAAATCAAAGACTAACTCCTTTGTAGATCATAAAATACATTTGACAAATTTGATTATGTCAAAAATACTATATGTTTATATATACATATATGTTAAAAAATACGATAGATACTTAGCCAGTATGTACAAATTACTTTCACATATTATAATCCTACTTATGCAATGAGATGATCTAAATTTCAGGAAAAAATAATATAGAACATATGTGTTGTTGTTGTTGTTAAAGGCTTTCCAGTTTCTTCTGACCCATAGTGACCCTGTATAGGGTTTCCGAGGAGCAGCTGATGAGCTTGAACCACTGACATTGAGGATAAAATTAACTTTGCAGTCCAGTGCATTAACCTACAGTGTCACACCAGGACTCCATGCCACACTAGGACTATTCATATATAATCCTATTCATATAGTGGTCAATGTAAATATCTGGTAGGCATTCTTTAGTTCTTACTTTTAAAAAACAGCATTGTATCATAATTTCAATATGAAATTGTAAAATATTCTCATTATAGCTTGAGCAATTTGGTGATCCTGTATGCTTATGACAATCGTTAATGGAGAAGAATATCTGGAAAGTTTTATAAACTATGTAAGTTATTTAAATCATGTCTTCATGGCACTGTCTTTAACAATTGTGTACATTTATTTATTTGATGAAGATGTTGGAATATTAATAAAGAAACTGAATTCTGTTTTACAGCAAACTACTTCCCCATATAATTTGTAGACTAAAAATGTGCAATTTAGTAATTCTTCAGATCTAAGTTTCCTTGGGTCTTCTTTAAACACCATATTGAATTTGCTTGTTTATGTGTGTGAAACCGTATTTGAGATTTATATCAATAAGCTAGAAGAGCTCTGTGAGATATTCATAAATTAACAGATAATTTCATTAAAGACAGCATGTGTTTTTTTCCTTCCTCTGCAATTTCAGCCTGAAGGAGAAAGAGAACATAAATTGTTTAGGGGGAATAATGGCACTCTCAGGAAATTGTTAGCAATTGAATACAATCTGGAGAACTTATAAAATAATAATTTTAGTAACTTTTCTGAGGAAACTTTACGCATTTATGAGCCAATATTGTGTTCCAAAATTTTTTCATGTACATTAAATTATGTGGTCTCACCAAAGCCCTGCAAAGCAACAAACTCTCACAAAGGAAGATTTTTGTCATTCGAGTCTTACTCACCTTTGGTGGTTAAGGTGTAGATTCAAGTAGTAAATTTAGGTTTTCTACACTTGGGAAAACTATAGTCAAACTCTGATTCTGATTATGCCTCAAACTTTCCTGCTGTCCTTTCCAGCAGAAACATAGCATTCACAGCTCAGACAGCACAAAAGGACCAGCATTTCCAAAGATCTCTTAACCTCACTATGTAACAAACCTTAAATTCTTTGTATCTACAGAGAGTTCAGTCCCTTGACTTCAATTATACAGGGTATGTCCTGTTCATATACTCTCCTAGGAAATAAAACCTACATGGATTCCCATTATCTGATTAATTTTGTGACATTTATCATTATTTCCAGGATATAGAATCACAACAGAAGGCTTCTATAGCCAATTTTACCTTTCAAAAATTGTTTTATATTATTTTATCAATGCAGTCAATATTTCAAAATAATTAATACATTTTCTTTATTAGTATTTTCTTTATTAGTATTTGTCATTTTAATATTTTCACACATATAATTTGTTACACTAATTAATCATGTTATGCAACTATCATCAATACGCATTGCCAGATTTTTTTTATCATCATAAGTAGGAACTCAATGTTGCTTCAACAATTCTTCCCATTGTCTCTCTACTGCATGTCCTTGTTGTTGTTGTTGTTGTTGTTGGTAGGTGCCATCCAGCAGTACTGATTCATAGTGACCCTATGCACAAGGGAATAAAACACCACCCAGTACTGCACCAACAACACAATCATTGCTAAATGTGAGCCCATTGTTGCTGCCATTGTGCCAATCCATCTCAACGGTTGTCTTCTTATTATTATCTGACCATTCAATTCACCATACATGATATCCTTCTTCAGGAAGTGGTCCCTTCTGACAGTATGCCCAAAGTATGAGAGATGAAGTGTAGCACTATATCTGAAATATTCTGGTGATCTTCATCATGTTTCAATATTGAATATTCTGTTTCTCGCAGTATTACACTCTTATTCATAAGGTTTTCAGTGACTCAATATTCAGATTATTCTGTCTCTTCTTCTTCCTAATCTGTCTTCACCTGGAAGCTCAGCTGAAATCGGTGCACCTTGGGTGACCATTTTGGCATGTAAAATAGCTGTGGCATAGCTTCCAGAATCACAGCAACACACAAGTCACCACAGTATGACAAACTGAAATATGAGTGGGTGTTGTAGTTGTTAGGGGCCCTCAAGTCAGCTCCAACTCATAGCAATCCTATGCACATCAAAAATAAACACTGCCCAGTGCTGTCACATCCTCACAATTGTTTTTACATTTGAGCCCATTGCTGCTGCCACTGTGCCAGTCCATCTCATTCAGGAACTTCCACTCTTTCCCTAAATCTCTACTTTACCAAACATAATATTCTAATTCAAGCACTGGCCTTTGCTGATGTTGTTGTTAAGTGCCATCGAGTTGGCTCCGACCCATAGCGACCCTATACAGGGTTTCCGAGGTTGTAAATCTTTACGGGAGTAGAAAGCCTCATCTTGATAACACGCTTGAATTTTGAGAGCCCAAATCTTCCATTTTTACTTCTAAGGAGCATTATGGCTGTACTGCTTCCAACACAGATTTGTTTGTTCTTCTGTAAGTACTTGGTACTCTTAATATTCTTTTTCAACACCATAAATAGCTTGGTATATTTTTTTCCATCTTTTCACTTTTAGTCTGTTTTTGTCTTTGTGTGTAAGGTATGTCTCTTGAAGGCACCATATTGAAGGGTGGTTTTTTTTCTTATCTATTCTGCCTCTCTCTGTCTCTTCACTGGTGTATTTACTCCACTGACATTCAGTATAATTATGGATAGGTATGCATTAATTATTGTCATTATGTTAATTTTTGTGGTATTGCTTGTTCCTTTGTTCTGCATGCCTTCTTGTGCTGAGTTCATGTTTTTTGTGCTATTTCTTGTCAGTTGCCTCTTAGTTTTAATGTTTCCTTGATCTACTTGGATCTTAATTTACATGGTAAGTTGTGAAGTATTAACTTTCTTTGAGGTTATTTTATAGTCTAGTAATTCCCCCCCCCCCCCCTTTAAGACAATCTATTGTATCCTGCAATCTACCTGACTTCCTCACCAACTGGATCTCTGTTCCTGTATTTTTCCCTTTTTTGACATTGTTATTTTAACCTCTGATTGGCCTCACAGGTCCTCTGAATTCATTGATGCACTTTTGTTCTGATCTGGACTCTGCTAGCTGTCTACTAAGTTCCAGGTGGTATTGCCACGTCTGTCAATCTCTTGTTGTTGTCTGTTCTTATACATTTTCATTCCAAAGAACTCCCTTTAGGATGTTTGGAAGTGCTGGAATGGCTTTGACAAAATCTCTTAGTTTCTGTTTATCCTGGAATGTTCTGATTGCATCACCATATATAATTGACTGTTTTTCTGGGTAGATGATTCTTGGTTAGCAGTTTTTTTTCTTTTAGGATTTTATATATTTATCACCATTGCTTTCTTGTGTGCATGGTTTCTGCTGAGAATTCAGAGCTTAATCTGATTTCCTTGCCTTTGTAAGTAACACTTCTTTTCCCTGGATGCTTTTAGGATTTTCTCCTTGTCTTTGACTTTGGGCTTGATTATGATATATCTTGGTAATTTTCTTTTGAGGTCTATCCTTCCTGGGATTTGTTCAGCTTTTTGAATGCTTATCTTCTCATCCTTCAAGATGTTAGGGGAATTTTTTTACAGCAGATTGTCAGCTAGCTCCTCTGTGGACTTCTGTAATTCTTCCTGTTTCAGAGTGCCAATAATTCTTGTTATTCCTCTTCATGTTATCCAGCATGAATCATAAACTCTCTTCAGATTTTTAAAAATCTTTTTTTCTGCTTGCTCTTCTCTCTTAGCAGTATTGAGAGGTTTGTCTTCCAGCTCGCTGGTTCTGGCTTCCATCTCTTCAATTTTACTCTTTTGTCCTTTCAGTGTATTGTCCATTTCTAATATTTTATTATTAGCCTGGACATCTTTTTGCAAGTTTTGAATTGTTTTCAATGCTATATCGATCTTGTTTGATTGCTCCTGGAGCACTTTCTTGACTTCTTCCTTATTTTCCTCTACCCCTCTACGGAGTATTTAGATTTATCTCCAAATCATTCTGAATTCCTTTTCAGGCAGATTCAAAGCCTGCTCTACTTCTAATGAGAAATCTATGTCTGTCTCCAGCTCATTTGTCTGTTACTCTTTTATGTTTTTGGACATGTACTATCAACTTTTGTTGTTTTTTCTTGGACATTTTCAGTACTTAGATGTGTTTTCAATGATTAAATGAATGTATGTTGCCATGTTGTTAATCTTACTGAGTGTCCCTGATGGATGTGATCTGGAGATAGGCTTTCTTTTCAAATGTAATGCCTAGCAGCTGGTATTGGCTCCTGTCCAGATCAAGGATGTTATGAGGGTATGCTTGTAGCTTGGCTATATGCCCATGATTGCTGTCTCTTCTTGGGTGAGTTAGAGAGAGAAAGCTACCACTCACAGGAAAAAGGTGAGACCAAAAGAACCAAAAATAGAAACAATATAAAAGTAGAAACCAAAACCACCACTCAAAAACAAAAATAAATCTGTAGCTGACTGTCGAGTAGTCTTTACTATGCCATTCAGTGTGCATGCACAATAGAAACCTCCAGCAGTGGGTAGTGGTGTCTACCCACTCAGATCCATCCTCTAGTCACCACTGTGGAGGTGCACAGATAGATATTGAGAAATGAATGAAAGAAAAATTGTCCACTATTTTTATCTCTTTAGGTCAGTTGAGTATCTGAGTATGTACAGCATATTTCTCAAGGATTTGCATCCTTGTATATAGTAGTTGGTGTTGGCTCTTGACTTTTATGTTGGAGTTTTACAAGGTGCAAACATGGTTTGGCTGTAGGGCCAGACCTGCTGCCTCTTGTAAGGTAAGGCAGGAATGAAGCGTCCTGCCCAGGTCAACTTTAGGGCTGAATCCCAGAGTCAGATATCATAAGAAGCAGCCAAAGGGTTACCTTGTTGGACCACTGGTGCTCCCAGGAATTTCCTCCCTGTGTCATGGGAAAACTGTGGGTGCAACACTGGACTCTTTTGGGGTTCTGCTTCCACCTGCCTGAATGTGTTTGGGCTGGGCAGAGAGGGTGAGACAGGGGAGAGGAGGAAAGAAAAGTGACAAATCTCTCACACCTCTTTTTCTAGATGCTGCTCCATGTTTTTTAGCACTGTATCACTCCAACACCGTAATTAAAATGCATAAATTCATCTGTGGTGTTCCTAATTTATTGTCTAATGTTCACATGCATGTTGAGTCTATTGAAAATACCTTGGCTCCTATCTGCATACTTTGATCTTCAAACAATTTTCTTTGCTCATTTACACTTTAAAGTGATCTGGTGCAACATAAATGCATTATGCAATGCACCCTTTAATATACCAACTGTTGTTTCAATGAGTGTTGGTGATGAATCCAAGCAAAATGAAGTGTCTGACAATTTCTATCATTTCTCCATTTATTGTAAAGTTATTTACTGGACCAATTGTGAGGATTTTTGTTTTCTTTGAATTGTAGTGAAATCTTCACTGTAGGTTATGGTCTTTCATCTTCATCAGTAAATATTTTAAGTCCTCTTGACTTCCAGCAAGCAAGATTGCATGATTTACATATCAAAGGTTGTTAATGAGTCTTCCTCTAATGCTGATACCATGTTCTAATTCATATGATCCAACTGGTCAGATTATTTGCTTAGCATGCAGATTGAATAAGTATAGTGAAAGAATACAACTCTGGGACATAACTTTCCTAATTTTAAGCTATTCATTATCTCCATTAGCTATTCCAATGACTACATCTTTGTCTATATACAGGTTTCTCATGAGCAAAATTAAGTGTTCTGTAATACCCATTCTTTGCAATGTTATCAAAAACTTGTCATTATCCACATTGTCAAAAGCTTTTACATAGATAATAAAGCCCAAGTAAACATCTTTCTGCTATTCTGCACTTTCACCAAAATCTAATGGAAGCCAAGAATGATAATCCTCATTCTACATTCTCTTCTGAATTTGGCTTGAATTTCTGGAAGTTCCCCTTGGAAAAACTGTTGTATCAATTTTTTAATTACCTTTAGAAAAAAAAAATCACTTAAATATGATATGAATGATTTTATTTGATAATTCCTGCATTATAATAATTGGACTTCTGTTGTGGTCACTACTGGTTAATATGGTAAGATGCAAAGTTGGTTTGGGCCATAAAGGTTGGCAGTTCCAACTCACCAGCTGCTCCTTGGAAACCCTGTACAGGAGTATAAGTCAGATCCCAACACGAAGGCACTTAGCAACAACAATTATAATGATTTCACATTAACCATTTCTTTTTGGTACAGTGATTCTGTGTATTACCTAGATATTCTTTGGATGTTTTCTACACCATTCAATATTTTACGCATAGAATCCTTGAATAATTCAAGTCAAGACATGAGTTGTTTTTTTGTTTTTTTTTCAGTTCTTTCAACTTGAAAACTGCTGAGTATGTTTGTCCCTTTTGGTTTTCTAATTCTGGTCTTCTCTGTTCCGTTCTTTTACTTTTTCATTTCTTACATTTGCTTTAGCATCTCTACATTGAAAAGCCAGTTTCAAAGTCCTATTTTTTTTTTTAAGTTTTTATTGTGAATTATATGATAGTTTACATGGATGAACATTAGTTTTACAGTCATCCTATCACATATCATTTCATCACATTTGATTACAATCTCCTCTCCTGGATCATAAAACAACCAAAGGATGTACCCTACAAGCCTGCCACTGGGTAGTCAGCACACAGCCCCTCTTCCTCTCTGGGTCTAGAGTTCCCAGCAGCTCCACCTCTCCATGTCATTGTCTCTGTCTCTGCCTCCATCTCTGGCATCAATGTGTCTCTGGGTAAGATCCTGTACTCGACTCTTCCCCCTTGATGGTCCCAGGGACCTCTGTTCCTGGATTGCAATGTCAACCACTCCCCTCCTTGAGCTACAAAACATCTACCTTTACATTTCTAACCCTCACAGTCAGTCTTGATAGAAATTATTCATGATGGTACCACAAGAGTCTTATCCCCATTTCTTTTCATCAACCACACCTAGATAGATTGGATACTACTCAGTGGAAATTCCACCTTATTCTGTGCCCTCTGGATCTAGGCTCTCTCTTGAATGTTTGTAAGCCAGTGACTTCTTACCTTTGTAGCTCCCCCATTTTGGGTAGTCAATGTCCAAGTTGCTCAAAGTCTCTTTTGACATCTGTTTTGTTCTTTTCTTTCTTTCCTTCTTAATGATCTATGATTTCTACCTATATGATATTAATGATGTTATTACACAATCCTTCTGGTTCTGTCATTAGTGTATGTTCTTCTTGTTGTTGTTGTTGTTGCTGTAAGGTTCCATCGAGTTGATACCGACTCATAGCGACCTTATGCACAGCAGAACGAAACACTGCCAGATCCTGGGCCAACCTCACTATTGTTGCCACACTTCAGTCCATTGATGCTGTCACTTCACCAATCCATCTCTTTGGGGGTCTTCCTCTTTTTATCTGATCCTCCACCTTACCAAACGTGATATCCTTCTCCAGTGATTGGCCCCTCCTGACAATATGTCCAAAGTATTAGACACAAAGTTGGGCCATCTTGGCCTCCAAGGAGCACTCTGGATGCACTTCTTCTAAAATGTAAGAAATGAAGAAGTAAAAGAACGGAACAGAGAAGCCTGGAATTAGAAAACCAATTGGCAGCCCATGGCACTTTCAATATTCTCCTCCAACACCATAACTCAAATGCATCAATTCCTCTATGGTCTTCCTTTTTCACTGTCTAGCTTTGCATGAATATGAGGTTATTGAAAATACCATGGTTTGGGTCAGGTGCACCTTAGTCCTCAAACTGACATCTTTGCTCTTCAACACTTTAAAAAGGTCTTGTGCAGCAGATTTGCCTAATGCACTGCGTCATTTGATTTATTGACTGCTGTTTCCATGAGTGTGGATAGCTTATCCAAAAAGAATGAAGTCATTGACAACTTCAATCTTTTCTCCATTGATAAGAATGTTGTCGATAGGTCCATTGGTGATGCAATCCATACCGAAGGCTGTGTCCTTTGATCTTCATTAGTAAATGATTTAAGTCCTCTTCACTTTCAGCAAGTAAAGTTGTATCATCAGCACAGGGCAGGTTGTTAATGAGTCTTCCTCCAATCCTGATGCCACGTTTTTCTTCATATAACCCAGCTTCTCAGATTATTTCCTCAGCATACAGGTGGAATAAATATGGTGAAAGATTACAACCTTGTTGCATACCTTTCTTAATTGTAAAACATTCGTTATTCCCATGTTCTGTTCGAACCACTGCCTCTTGGTCCATATACCAATTCTTCATGAGCACAATTAAGTGTTCTGGAATACTCATACTTCACAATGTTGTCCACAGCTTGCTATGATCCACACAATAGAAAGCCTTTACATAGTAAATAAACACAGGTAAAAATCTTTCTGATAGTCTCTGCTTTCAGCCAAGATCCATCGGATATCAACAATAACATCTTTCATTCCACAGCCTCTTGTGAATCCAGCTTGAACCTCTGGAAGTTCTCCGTCAATGTATTCTTGCAGCCATTTCTGTATTACCTTCAGTAAACTTCATTTGCCTGGGATATCAAAGAGATTGTCTGATGATTTCTGCATTCTGTTGGGTCATCTCTCTTTGGAATGTGCACAAATATGGATCTCTTACAATTAATCGGACAGATAGTTAGTTGTCTTACAAATTTCTTGGCAGAGATGAATGAGTGCCTCCTGTGCCGACTCACTTTCTTGAAAGATTTCAATTTGTATTCCATCAATTCCTGGTACCTTGTGCTTTTCCAATTCCTGCAATACACCTTGAACTTTTTCCTTCAGTATCACTGGCTCTTGATCATATGGTACCTCTTGAAATGGTTGAACATTAACCATTTCCTTTTGGTAGAGTGACTCTGTGTATTCCTTCCATCTTCTCTTGATGCTTTCTGCATCATTCAATAATTTGCCCAGAGAATCTTTCAATAACGAAAGTCGAAGCTTGATTTTTTCCCTCAGTTCCCTCAGTTAGAGAAATGCTGAGCTTGTTCTTCCTTTTTGGTTTTCTGATTCCAGATCTTTGCACATTTTGTTGTAATATTTGGCTTTATCTTCACAAGCCGATCTTTGAAATTTTCTGTTCAGCTCTTGGACATCCTCATTTCTTCCATTTGCTTTTGCATCACTACGATGTAGAGCAAGTTTCAGTGTCTCTTCTGACATGGATTTTGACCTTTTCCTTCTTTCTTGTCTTCTTAATGACTTTTTGATTTCTTCATGTATAATGTTCTTGATGTCATCCCACTACTTCTCTGGTCTTCTGTCTTTAGTGTTTAATGTATCAAATCTGTTCTTCAGATGATCTCTAAATTCAGGTGCAATATAGTCAAGGTCATATTTTGTCTTTCATGGACTTGCTTTCATTTTCTTCAGCTTCAGTTTGAATTTGCTTATGAGTAATTGATGGTCTGTTCCACAGTCTGCCCCTGGCCTTGTTTTCACTGATGATATGGAGCTTTTCCATCTTCTCTTTCCACAGATGTAGTCAATTTGATTTGTATGTATTCCGTCTTGTGAGGTCCATATGTACATTGGTCTTTTATGCTATATAAAATTTGAAATGAACAAATTATTGATTTTGCAGAATTCTATCATGTGTTCTCCATCATTATTTCTATCACCAAGGCCATATTTTCCAACTACTGATCCTTCTTCTTTGCTTCCAACCTTTGCTTTCCAATCACAAATAATGATCAATACATATTGATTGCATGTTTGATCAATTTCAGATTGAAGAATTTGGTAGAATTCTTCTATTTCATCCTCACTAGCTTTAGTGGTTGGTGCATAAATTTGAATAATAGTGGTATTAACTGGGCTTCCCTGTAGGCACATGGATATTATCCTATCACAGACAGCATTGTGCCTCATGACTTATCTAGATATGTTCTTTTTGACAGTGAATGCAACAGCATTCCTCTACAATTTGTCATTTCATTGTAAACCATATGATCATCAGATTCAAAATTGCCAATAGCGTAGTGGTTACGAATCGGGCTGCGAACCTTAAGGTCAGCAGTTCGAAACTACCAGCCGCTCCACGGGAGAAAGATAAGGCTTTCTACTCCAGTAAAGATTTACACCCTCGGAAACCCTGTACAAGGTCTAAATTCTAGTTTGACATGTTCAAGATAGCATTCTGGATCTTGTGGACTTGTTTTAGTATTCTTCAGGTTCAGGCATTTAATACCTATGAAATATTTATGTTCTATAGTCTTCCCCTTGCCTTATTTTGGCTGGTGATATTAAGCTTTCCCACCTCTTTTCCAATAAATGTAGTCAATTTGTTTCTGATGAATTCCATGTGTATATTCAACTTTTATACTTTTAAAAAGGATATTTTCAAGTCACTGATATCACAAATTTGGTCATGCAGTCTCCAGTAATATTTCCTTCTGAAAAGCCATAATTTTTCATTGCAGATCCTTCCTCTTTGTTTCCAACCTTCAAAAATTAATTGTTAGTACTTATCAATAGAGGTGTCTTACATGTTTAGTTAATGTCAGACAACATAACTTTTATAGCATTATTTAATTTCATAATCACTGGAATTAGTGACCAATGAGTAAGTTAAATAATTATGTTATTAACTATTCTTTGTATATATATGGATAGTACCAGTCACAGACAGCATTGTACTTTGAGAAAAATCTTGGATTGTTCACTTCAAGATCATGCCCTTTGTAACCACTTATATACCTTATTTATGCATTTGCCTATTTAGATATCACATATGATTAATTATATTACCTAGAGATTTTTTTGATTGCCTTAATTCACTCAACATAATGTTTTAAAGTTCATCCATGTAGTAGCATTTATCAGTGTTTTATTCTTTTTTAGTACTGAATAATATACTATTGTGTGTATGTACCATGTTTGATTTATCTATTCATCTGTACATGGAACTTCTGAAACCTACTTTTCATAAGTAAATAAAAAGCAAATAATGATGAAGAAAACAAATTACAAAATAAAATGAAAGCTTATCATTTAAAGAGGTTTTGTTGATGGTGGTGGTGGTAGGTGCCATCGACCATATGCAAAACAGAACGTTTCTCGGCCAACCTCACAATTCTTGCCACATGTGAGCAAAGTGGAGATCTCGCTGGAGATCTACCTCTTTTTTCTAATTCTCCAATTTACCAAACATGATATCCCTCCTGGCAATATGTCTGAAATTTGAGAAATGAAGTCTGGCCATCTTGGCCTCCAAGGAGCACTCTGGCTGCACTTCTTGTAACACAGAATTATTTTTCTTTTGGCAGCTCATGGAACTTTCTATATTCACCGTGACACCGTAACTCAAATCCATCAATTCTCCTATGATCTACCTTATTCACTGTCCAACTTTCGCATGCATATGAGGTTATTAAAAAATACCATGGCTTGAGTCAGGTGCACATTGTTCCGCAAGCTGACATATTTGCTCTTCAACACTTTAAAAAGGTCTTGTGAAGCAGATTTTCCTA
>NW_006408959.1:370616-372899 GCF_000296735.1 Chrysochloris asiatica
AGGATGTAAGTTTGTTAATGGGACACAACTCACAATGAAGAGAATCAACTCTAAACATCCATTAATAGTTAGAATATGGAATGTAGACAGTATGAATCTAAAAAAAAAAAATAGAAATTGTCAAAAATGAAATGGAACACATAAGCATCGATATCCTAGGCATTAGTGAGTGGAAATGGACTGGTATTGGCCATTTTGAATCTGACAATCACATGGTTTACTATGCTAGGAATGAATTTTTGAAGAGAAATGGAGAAGCATTCATTATCAAAAAGAGCATATCAAAATCTGTCATGATGTACAATGCTGTGTGTGATAGGATAATATATATGTGCTTACAGGGAAGACCAGTTAAAACCACTATTATTCAAATTTACAAACCAAACACTAAAGCCAGTGAGGATGAAATAGAAGAATTCTACCAACTTCTTCGATCTGAAATTGATTAAACATGCAATCAAGATATATTTATAATCATTGGTGACTAGAATGTAAATGTTGGAAACAAAGAGGAAGGATCAGTAGTTGGAAAATATGCCCTTGTTGATAGAAATGATGCTGGAGATCACATGATAGAATTCTGCAAAACCAATGACTTGTTCATTTCAAATATCTTTTTAAACACCATAAAAGAAGACTATACACATGGATCTCTTCAGATGGAATAAACAGAAATCAAACTGACTCCATCTTTATAAAGAGTCAATGGAAAAGCTTCATATCATCAGCCAAACAAGGCCAGGGACAGATTGTGGAACAGACCATCAGTTGCTCATATGCAAATTCAGATGGAAGCTAAAGAAAATGAAAACAAGCCAAAGAGAGCCAAACTATGCATATGTAGTTGTTTAGTGTCATTGAGTTGGTTCTGACCCATAGCAACCTTTATAGGGATTTTGAGGAGGAACAGCTAGTTAGCTTGGACCACTGACCTTGCAGTTCAAGTGGCTTTGCATCTGACCAATAGCGACCCTGTATAGAGTTTCCAAGGAGCAGCTATAAGCTTGAATAGCCAACTTTGAAATTCAAATGGCTTTGCAGTCTGGCACATTAACCCATTGCACCATACCAGGACTCCATATGCATATGTTCCATGTGAATTTAAAGATCATCTGAAGAAGATATTTTTTTTACATTAGGTAACTAAAGACCAAAGACCAGAAGAATCATGGGATGACATCAAGACCATCATACAGGAAGAAATAAAAAATCATTAAGAAAGAAGAAAAGATCAAAATGCATGTCAGAATAGACTCTGAAACTTGCTCTCCAGTAGAGATACTAAAGCAAATGGAAGAAATGAGGGGGTACAAAAGCTGAACAGAAATTTTCAAAGGTCAACTCGAGAAGACAAAGTCAAATAATTGTAATGAAATGTGCAAAGGTCTGGAGTTAGAAAACCAAAAGGGAAGAACACGCTCAGCATTTCTCAAGCTGAGGTAACTGAAGAAACAATTCATGCCTCAGCTTTTGATCGTGAAGGATTTTCTGGGCAAATTACTGAATGATGCAGAAAGCATCAAAAAAGGAAATGGAAGGAATACAGTCATTGAACCAAAAGGAAATGGTTGATATCCAACTGTTTCAAGAGGTAACATATGTTCAAGAGTCAATAATACTGATGGAAAAAGTCCAAGGTACATTGAAGGAATTGGCAAAGAACAAGGAATTGATGGACCAAAAATTGAAATCTTTCAACAAAGTGATGTGACACTGGAAGCACTAACACTGCTATGCAAAGAAATTAGGAAGATACCTATCTGGCTGACTGATTCAAAGAGACCCATATTTGTGCCCATTCCAAAGAGAAGTGACCCAACAGAATGCAGAAATCTTCAGACAATATCATTGATGTTCCATGTGAGTAAAGTTTTACTAAAGGCAAAATAGAAACAGCTACAAGCGTACATTGACAGAGAACTTCCAGAGGTTCAAGCCAGATTTATAAGAAGATGTGGAATGAAGGATATCATTGCTGATGTCAGATGGATCTTGGCTGAAATCAGGGAACACCAGAAAGATATTTACCTATGCTTTATTACAATTGTTTTTGATTGTGTAGATCATGATAAGCTACGGACATCAGTTTGAAGTATGACTATTCCAGACCACTTAATTGTGCTCATGAGGAACATGTACATGGACCAAGAAGCAGTTGTTCGAACAGAACATGGGAACACTAAATGGTTTTAAATTAGGAAAGGTGAATGACAGGATTGTATTCATTCACCATACCTATTCAAACTGTATGCTGAGCAAATAATCCAAGAAACTGGGTTACAT
>NW_006408959.1:374394-375999 GCF_000296735.1 Chrysochloris asiatica
CTGCTATTCTTAATGTTTTCGTTGACTAATCATTCAAAATGAATCCACCTCTACTTTTCCTAATCTTAGTCTGGAAGTTCACTGAAACCTATCCACCATGGGTAACCATGCTGTTACTTGCATTATCAGTGACGTAGCTTCCAGAATCACAGCAACACACAAGCCACCACAGTATGTTGAAGTGGCAGACAAAAGTTGAGTAGTGGTTGATATTGTTTAGTTTTTCTCAATGGGATAGGATTGTTCACTTGCATTCCCACAAATTAACGCAGAGTATTTGACCAAGCATAAATAGAATGAGTGTTTGGTAAGTTTCCAAAAACTTTGTTATGATTGTTCTTACACTGTGTGGTACTAAACATTTTTTAATATGTATAAGACTCGACGGCACTTAACAACAATAAGACCCTTTTGTCTCTGGAGTGGATACTCCCAACACAGCAAACATTTTATCCCTACTCTCTAATTAAGTGGCCCTTCCTCCTCCAGTCTCTACTTTATACTTTCATCCCATGGCACTTTCAAATAATTTTAATACAAAACATTGCTAATTTTGTTAAAGCATCTTCTGATCCAGTTCCCACACAGAGAAGTCTGAGCATAACCTTTTACCTATGAGTCTTGTTCAGTTTAGACAGATAGCTAAGCTAAAGTCATCTGTCATCTCTGTGATGTTCAGAACTTGATCTTATCTTTATTTTCTTTCATAGTCATCACCTTGTTTTTAGCCCTTTCATACAGTGTCATAGTAAAAAAAAATAATGATGTACTCAGAAAAGGAAATGAGACTTTTTTTCTCCTATATTTGGAGCTTATAGGAAGATGTGGATATTTTCTCCAAAATTAAAATACAACATCTATGTTGCACATGTTAACCTGATACTATACAAAAATGGAATTTCTTTGTAAAGCCTATATTGTTGTTGTTGTTAAGTGCTGTTGAGTCAGTTCCAACCCATAGCGACCCTGTAAAGGATTTCTGAGGAGCAGCTGGTGAGCTTGAGCCACCCGCCTAGCAGTTCAAATGACTGAACGCCTATATTAGTTTACCAAAAATCTAAGATACTATTTCTGGTAAAAGTCTAACCTTCTAAGGAGTTCAAATCTAAATCAATCAAATGACTCTCCTGAAAGAAATCTAAACCTAGTCAATCAAGATTTTCTTGCTCAGTTTTACCTGGTGCAAAATTTCCCTTTAATCTCAGTTTTGGAAACAAAATGTCTACCAACAACCCCCAAATTTACCTACTATCACTCCTTTTTCCTGTGTGTCTAATGTTACAAATGCCCTTTCAATTGTACTTTACTTGGGACATTTTGCTTATCTTTCAGACTGGAGTACCCATCCCATCCTCTTCAGTTTGTGATTTGCCAAAAAAAAAAATAAATAAATAAATGTATGCGTTAATACACAAATTGAATATTGTAGAAAATTTGATTTTAACAATGAATAAATAAAATATTTGCATTGAGATGATTTAAATATAATGTATGCATATTCATTGATTTCATAACACTAGTTAATTTGTTGCCACATTTGAAGACACTGATAATCAGTGTGTAAGTTGCTAAGAAGACAGTAAAAGAATCAGTGCATTTGTATTA
>NW_006408959.1:376278-386872 GCF_000296735.1 Chrysochloris asiatica
GAAGTGTTTTGTTCTGTTGTGCATATGGTTGCTATGAGTCAATAGTAAGTAATAACAACAACATAATAACAACAACAATAACAGTGAAGGAAATACCCCACATTCAAAATATTTTATAGAGACTCATTTATTAAGTTATAAGCCAAATAAAGACAATACACACATAAAAAAAAAAAATCATTTGGATGATGAAGACTGTCAGTATGAGACCATATGATATCCAAAGGATTAACACTCCTCATTCAGAGGAGTCCTAAATGTACCCTTATAAATTAACAATCTTAAGGGAACCACAGATAGTGTGAGCACTGTGCAACTACGTACACATTCTTTCTGATGATTGTTTTAGTCATCAAGTCATACTCTGATTACTGGAGACTGATGTACAATCATAAGAAATGCTACAGAGTTCTGTGCCATTCCCACGACCATTTCAAAATAACCATTTGTTGATCAGACATTTGTGATCCGTAAGTGGTTCCTTGACTGACTTTCAGTAGTAGATTGCCAGCCCTTTCTTCCTAGCCCTACATAGCTTGGAAGTTCTATCAAAACTTACTCAGCATTATAGTACTACACAAATCTTCACTGACAGGCATTTTGTAGTAGTTCATGATGTGCATTAGCAAGGAACCAAAACCAGATCTCCTGCATAGAAGGCAAGGATTTTACCACAGAACCATCATGGTTCCACAACAATGGAGACTGTTTATTAGACACTTGATAATATTCTTCATATATATAAGCATTCGTTTCATCCTGCAGGGACATATTTTGCTATCTCTTTTCTGTTTATCCAGGGCTTGTTGAATACATTATTAATACATTAAATATTTGTCCAATTTGCAAATGAGGTAGTTTCACTGAGGTTTACTACAGATCTCATTTTGGACCACAAAGCCTGCATAATAAACACATTCTCTCATTATAAAAATTCTGAGTGACCAGATAATCAAGGTTTTGATAATTTTAGATTGGTAAATAGCCATTTATTTTAAAGAAAGTATATGAAATACTTATTAATATCAACAGATATATAACACTATAAACATACAGTTTAATGGGGCCCAGTTAGTTTACTGCCAAAAGGCAATGATCTCATTAATTTTGTCAAATACTCTGGTGACTGCTAGATGTTCATGGCTGAGATCTCCAAATCTTTTTTTTTTTTAATGTTAATTACCATGTTGTTTTTTTATATAAAAGGGAAGTCTATGACCACTGCTAGATTACAGTGTTCTTATTGCATTACATGAATAAATAAATACTGATGATTTAGGCTGTGCTTTGCTATAATTGATCACCTCTTTGGGGAGAAACTGCCATTAAAAAACAATGTGTTCCCCTATCAAGGGGACAACATAGTAAGTATTTTTTTCATTATTATTATTATTTTGACAAATGTTCTGCTTTGATACTTGTGTTTCCCTTACTTTGCACTCACATTCTTTCTTGTTTGGGAATATACAATACATTTTGAATTGTAAAGAAAACTGTGCATAGCTCCTAATAAAACACATCTACCTGAGTACTTCATTTAAAAAAAAAAAAAGTTAAAATATCAGTTTGTCATTTGGTAAGCATGAGCTGACTCAGAGCAGTGATCAGTATGGTGCCACTATCACCATTATTTCAAGTACTGTTGGAGTTCAGGTGAGTTAAATGGCCCAAAATAAAATGACTAATTTTCTTTATGGTAACCTACATTTGAAAAAATTGTAAAAACCCATAATTTAATTACTGTATATAAAACTCTTAGCAAGTGTGGTGTGGAGGATACTTAAGGCTGCTGCTCCAATAAGCAAAATTATGCTGCAGTAAGATAAAAATACATAAATGCAATGTAAAATTGAATATTTAGCTATTAAAATATATTAAATTGAATGTACATCTGCAGAATTTAAATGTTATCCTAAAATTTATGTTGTTACCTCTGATCTAAGCGCTTGGATGCTAACCATAAAGTCTGTGGTTTCAATCAACCATTTACTCCATAAAAATTAGTCTTTCCATAGAAATTATCACCTTGGAAACACTGTTGTATCATTCTATTCTAATAGTCTCATACATGTATAAGTATCAGTTCAATTGAAATGGTCTAATCTCTAAGTGTTGAGAAATGTTAGGTTTTCAGTCATATGTTTCTAAATGACTGAACCAATAAATGAATGTATGAATAAATGAATGTATTGAATAATTCTATTAAATCATTAATTATTGGACTCTTCAGTTAGTTATACAAGCTACAAAACTGTATCCTTTATGTTGCTATAGAAAAGATTATTGGTGGTGATTGTTGTATGCCATGGAGTCAGTTCTGACTCACAGAGAGTTTTCATAGAGTTTCTGAGACTGTAAATCATTATGGGATCAGAAAGCTTCATCTTTCTCCTAAAGGGCAGCTGGAATATTCAAACTTCTGACCTTGCAGTTAGCAGTCCAGTTAGCAGTGGTAATACACTTCTTTACCAGGGCTCCTAACATAAAAGGTTATGTATTATGTATTTATTATTTCATTAGGAAAATGCAACTAAAACATGTATTCATTTTACACTTTCCATTTAAAAGAAGAGGTCAAATTAGTACTAGCAATTTTAAAGGAGATTAAAAGATTACATAGATGATACATTTTAAATAATTGAAGAATTCTCTTTCTTCCATTTATTATTTTGTATGCTAGTTTTGAATATGTTTCCATACAATAAACTATTAAGACATACATCGTTTATGACTATGTTAGCTGATAACAAGTATCGGTAGTGAAAGACAAATCAGATTCTATAGCCCAAATGTTTCTGTTGTTGGAAGTATATTACTGTACTTAGCAAAAACAAATAAACAAACAAACAAAAAATCAAGTTTAAAAGAGTTTTTTGGGTAAGTATAAAATTAAAATTAATGTATATTTTTAATAAATAATGCTTTCAACCTATGGCATTCTCGGGCCTTTTACATAATTTAATATAGAAATCAGGATTTGTGGCAACGTCATTTTCAGAAGCCCTCAAGTATCCAAATATACAAGAAAAGAAAGATGGGCAGCACTTAGTTTTATTAGATTAATCTGTTTTTATGTGGTATTGTAGAATAAGCATTGTACTGCTAGCTGCAATGTTGGTGGTTCAAACCCACCACCTGCTACTCTGAAACACTGTACAGTGCTGTAACATCTCAACAGCACTTAACAGCAACAGCGACTAGCAAGTTATCAATAAACATGCTGTTTACTGATGGTGAATGATTTGTTAGTGATGGAAAACCAGAATTTATCTTGCTTGTGTAAATACAACTTCATTAAATTTCTACATTTTGACCAGTTATCAAAATAATTTGTGCTTCAGGAAAATAAGTTTTGGATTAAATAAGCTGGTGTATAGGAATTATTTGTTACTGATATTAAGTGCTGTCATGTCAGTTCTGACTCATAAGAAATGATTTATATGGGGAAAATATAATTCATTGAAAATAGGGATAAAGTTGTTTTATATATGTAAATTAGAAACGATCTGGTGTCGTGCTGTGGGCTAATGTGTCAGACTGCAAAGTCATTTGAACTGCAAAGATCGGTGGTTCAAGCTCACCAGTTGCTCCTTAGAAACCCTATACAGGGTCAGTTATGTGTCAAAATAGACTTGAAGGCACTTAACAACAACAACAACATTGATAACACACAGATTGAATTACATGTAGTGGGCATCATAAATCCATCAACTTTGTCTTTTAATCTGAACCACCAAAATAAATTTTGTGGTGCTGTGGGTTAATGCACTGGACTGCAAAGTTAGTTTGAACTGCAAGTTCGGTGGCTCAAGCTCACAAGCTACTCCTTGGAAACCCTATACCTGGTCTCTATGGGTGAGAACATACTTGAACGGCACTAAACAACAAATCAAAGGAGTATACATTTTTACAGTCTCTAAATTTACACATCTATAATTGGGGAAAGTATACACATGAGCTATTGGGAAAAAAAAAATGAGGCTTCATTAGAATATGTTCCAGTTAAATCTTAGAAAGCAATCTCACAATATCAGCCCTATAAGGACAGCATCCTAACAAATAGCACTAAGGGAATTGCATTGATAATTATCCAAAAATATTATATTCATTTAATTTTAATAAAGCAAAATATAGTAACAACAGATTCAAGATCCAGGTAATTCTTTTTCAATGTTTTCAATTTTTTAAATTTGTATTTTTTAAAAAATTTTTGATTGTGTATTGAATGATAGTTTACATGGAGAACATCAGTTTTACACTCATTCTATTATATTTCATTTCACTGCAATGATTACAATTTCCTCCGTGCATCATCATTCAACAGTATTTGCATTTAAGTGGCAGAATTACTAGAAATGAAAATAAAAACCCCTTCCTTATTTGCCTACCTCAGCAGTGAGAACTAAATTTGTTATTCTTTATTTTTTTATCTTCATGTTCTTTATCTATTTCTACTTATTGTTTTTCCCAATCTATCCCCTTATAGTTATATTTTTGTTTTATAAAAAAGATACTGCACACCCTACTTTTACATTTTTTATTTTTATTTTACACTTTACAATGTATACCAGAGAGTGTTTTCAAGTGATTTAAACAGTACACACAATTTATTTTTAAATCTACCTAGCTAAAAAGGTGTATTTCTCAATTATTTAAAGTAAGCCTTCAAATCAGCTAGTTCAGATATATATGAACCTTGAAATAATGTTTGCAAAAACTGAAATTGTAGCCATCAAATATATATACATATAATCCACAGGAAATGAAACAAATATAGATATATATTTGTTGTTGTCATTGTTGTTAAGTGACATTGAGTCGATTCTAACTCATGGTGACTCTGTATAGGTTTCCGAGGAGCGGCTGGTGTGCTTGAATCGTCGACCTTGTGGTTCAAACTGACCTTTTGGTCTAGCTCATTTATCCACAGCACCACACCGGGACTCCATATTGTTGTTGTTAAGGGCCGTGGAGTTGATTCCGACCCATAATGACCCTGAAGAGGGTGTCCAAGGAGCATCTGGTAAGCTTGAAACTCTGACCTTGTTGTGCAAACCGACCTTGCGCATTAGCCCACAGCACCATACTAGAACTCCATATAAATACTTAACATATCTGCAATTTCATTTTTGGAAACATTATCTCATGGTTAACATATATCTGTATATATGTTTATTATGTTGTTGTAAAGTTCCATCAAGTTGATTCTGACTCATAATGACCCTATGCACAACATAACAAAACACTGCCTAATACTAATTCATCTTCACAGTTGTTAATCTTGAACTCATTGCTGCTGCCACTGTGCCTATTCATTTGATTGTAGGTTTTAGTCTATTTCACTCACCCTCCACTTTACCAAGCATGAAGCCTTCTCCAGTGACTGGTTCCTTCTGATAATATGTCCAAAGTATGAGAGACAAAGTCTCACCATCCTGGCTTCTAGGATAATTCTGGCTGTATTCCTCCCAACACAGATTTGTTTGTTCTTCTGGCAGTCCATGATACTTTTAATCTTCTCCAACACCATTATTCAAACGCATCCATGTTTCTATGGTATTCCTTATTCATTGGCCAACTTTCACATTCATATGAGGCTATTTAAAATATCATTGCTTGGGACAGCCACACTTTAACTTCAAACTGGCAGTTTTGCTCTTATGCAGCAGACTTGTTTAATCCAATACAACATTTGATTTCTTGTCTGCTGTTTCTATGTGTTGATAATGTTAATATTGTGTCATAAAAAATTGAAAAAATATATATTTAAAAATTCATTCTTAGGATCTTAATTTTTCTCTCAGCATTAAATTGATATCTCAAACTGCTTTTAATTTTCTAGAATCATTAGGATTTAAGCTTCAGAGCTCAAGCTACCACTCAAACTAATTTTGGGGGAAATCAGATCAGGAAAAAAAAAAAATGGTTATTTGGACTCAAGTAAACAATATAAGGCGCTCTGGTTATGTAGTGGTTACAAATTAGGCTGCGAACTGCAAGGTCAGCAGTTTGAAACTACCAGCTGTTCCGCATAGATGAGTGAGTGTCTCCAGTGCTGCCTCACTTTCTTAAAGATTTCAATTTTTATTCCTGGTACCTTGTTCTTTGCCAAGTCCTTTAATGCACCTTGGACTTCCTCCTTCAGTATCATTGGCTCTTGATCATATGCTACCTTTGAAACAGTTGAACATTAACCATTCCCTTTTGGTACAGTAACTGTGTATTCCTTCCATCTTCTCTTGATGCTTTCTGCATCATTCAATAATTTTCCCAGAGAATCTTTCAATAATGAAAGTCAAGGATTGAATTTTTCTTCAGTTCCCCCAGCTTGAGAAATGCTGAACGTGTTCTTCCTTTTTGGTTTTCTGATTCCAGATCTTTGCACATTTATTTGTAATATTAACTTTATCTTTTCGAGCTGACTTTTGAAATTTTCTGTTCAGCTCTTGTACCTCCTCATTTCTTCAATTTGCATTAGCATCTCTAATGCTGGAGATCAAGTTTCAGCGTCTCTTCTGACATCCATTTTTGACCTTTTCCTTCTTTCTTGTCTTCTTAATGACTTTGTGCTTTCTTCCTATGTGGTGTTCTTGATGTCATCCCACAACTCATCTGGTCTTTGGTCTTTAGTATTTAATGTATCAAATCTGTTCTTCAGATGATCTCTAAATTTAGGTGGACTATATTCAAGGTCATATTTTGGCTCTCGTGGACTTGTTTTCATTTTCTTCAGCTTCAGTTTGAATTTGCATATGAGTAATTGATGGTCTGTTCCACAGTCTGGTCCTGGCCTTGTTTTGACTGATGATATGCTATAGATAATTACAAAGCTTTTGAAAATATCTATACAGGGCGCTTCCAGAAATTTAAGCCTGATTCAAAAGAGGATATGGAACCAGTGAGATTGTTGCTGATAACTGATGGATCATGACTGAAAGCAGAGAGTGTCAGAATGATATTTACTTTGCTTTATTGAGTATGCAAAGGTATTCATAACAGTGTGGATCATAAAAACATTTTGGATAGTAGTTTGAAGAATGGCAGTTCTCGAACATTTAATTGTGCTCATTAGGAACTTGCACATAGTCCAAGAGGCAGTCATTTTAACAGAACAAGAAGATAACGAAAGGCTCAAAATCAGGAAAGGTGTATATACACACTGTATCTTTTCACTATATGTATTCAATCTGTATGCTGAGCTAATAATAAGAGAACCTGGATTATATTAACATGAAGGTGGCATTGGGATTCTTGGTATACTCATTAACAACCTGTGATATCCAGATGACACAACCTTGCTTGCTGGAAATAAAAGATTTGAAATACTTGCTGATGAATATCAAAGACTACAGTTTACAATATGCCTAGCATCTCATATGAGCCAATAAATAACATCCTGATAAATGGTGAAAAGATTGAAGGTGTCAAAGATTCCATTTTGCTTGGAGCCACAATCAATCTTTATGGAAGCAACAGTCAAGGAATCAAATGACATATTGCCTTAGGCAAATGTGCAGCAAAACACCTCATTAAAGTGTTAAAGACTAAAGATGTCAATTTTAGGACCAAGGTAAGCAAGACACAAGCTATAATATTTTCAATTGCCTCATATTCATTTGAAAGCTGGAAAAGTAATAAGGAAGACTGTAAAAAAAACCAACGCATTTGAATTGTGGTTTTGGGGAAAAATATTGAAAGTAACATGGACCACCAAAAGAATAAGCAAATGCTTTGGAAGAAGTACAGCCAAAATGCTCTATAGAGGCTTGAATGGAAATACTTTGTCTTTTGTACTTTGGACATGTTTTCATAAAGGGTCTAATCCATGGAAAAGGACAAGTTTCATAAAGTAGATGGTCAACAATAAAAAAAGGAAAAGACCCTCAAGGAGGTACATTGACAGAAACAATGGGTTCAAATATAAAAGCAATTGTGAGACTAGCTCAGGACATAGCAGTGTTTTATCTGTGGTACATACCTATTGCTATGAATCAGAATCAGCTGAATGGTACCTGACATGAACAAACAGTTTTCATGGGAATATTCATATACATATGGCAATATACATAATTTAAATTGATAACTAAATATGTTATTTATGATAAAATTATCATAATTTTCACTTCATTCATTATACAATAGGAATAAGAATATTATGAAGCTTAAAGAACACTGATAATTTATCTTTCAAAATATTGTTATTATGATTTTTAAGAGCCATCAAGTGGATTCTGATTCATAGCGATGCTGTATAGAGTTTTCTAGGACCTGTTAGCTGTCTGAGCTTCCTATCTTGTGGTTACCAATCTAGTGCTCATCCTACAGTATCATACCAGGACCCCATGCATACACTGCTGTTGTTAAGTACCGTTGTTTAGGTTATGACTCATATTGACTATGTATAGGGTTTCTGAGGAGTGGCTGGTGAGTTTAAACTGCCAACCTTTTGGGTTCAAACCGACCTTATGGTTCAGTGCATTATCCTAAGGATAACAATAGTTAATAGAAATAGAGAAGAGACAAGAGAAAAATAATTGAAAGTTATGTACTCATAATCTAATTCTTCATGTGTTTAGGGTTTCTCTCAGAGACTCATAATATGAACTTCCTCACCAAGAGATGGCCAATTCCACCATGATGATGGAGTTTCTACTGATCAGCTTTTCTGATGTATGGGAACTACAAGTTTTGCATATTGTATCCTTCTCTCTGATGTATTTTATGACTCTCATTGGGAATTTTCTCATTGTTATTGCTACCACTCTGGACAAGAGCCTTCATACCCCTATGTACTTCTTTCTCAGGAATCTCTCCATCTTGGATGCATGTTACATTTCTGTAACAGTTCCTAATTCATGTGTCAACTTCCTGATCAACAACAGTGTCATTTCAAGGGCTGGCTGTGTAGTTCAGGTTTTCCTAGTGATTTTCTTCGTATATTTGGAAATGCTGTTCCTCACAATTATGGCCCGAGACCGCTTTGTGGCTATCTGCCAGCCTCTCCACTATCCTGTAATCATGAATCCTCGGGTCTGCATACAGATGACAGTGGCTTCCATTCTCAGTGGTCTGGTCTATTCTGGATTCCATGCAGGCAACACGTTCAGGCTGCCCTTTTGTCATTCTAATGTTATTCATCAATTTTTCTGTGACATTCCCTCTCTGCTAAAGCTCTCCTGCTCTGACACCTTTAGCAATGAGATCACTATCCTTATCTCTGGTCTTGTGATTGGTGGAGTTTGTTTCTTCTTCATAATCAGGTCTTACATTCACATATTTACTACTGTACTCAAGTTCCCAAGTGGAGCAGACAGAGCAAAGGCCTTCTCCACCTGCATTCCTCATATTCTTGTGGTATTAGTCTTCCTCAGTTCAAGCTTCTACGTTTACCTAAGGCCATCTGATATTTCTGCATCCATCCAGGATATAGTCCTTTCTGTGTTCTATTCCATAATTCCCCCTCTTTTAAACCCAATTATTTATAGTCTTAGGAATGAACAAATAAAATGTGCCATCAGGAAAATCATTAAAAAAATAATTTCATCAGAAAATTTATAGGAAGTAGTTTCAGCTCACTCAAGACTATTAGTGAAATTCATGTGTTCAGCAACAAACTGAAATTACAGACTAGAATTATAAAAATGGAAATTTATTATGGAAATTTAGTAATAAGTTCATTAAAATACATAATGTATCAAAATATTTACTTTCTGAGGCTTTTGAATTATTTGAATTGGCAGCTTGATAAGAGGTGTAGTTTTATTAATATGCAAGCCCTTAAAATCATAAAAAATTCAAACCTCCCATTAAATATTTCATAAACGTCTTATCTTTTTCAATATTTTATGTTAAACTTCATCTTCTGTGTTTATAATTACTTAAATATTAATAAACTCACGAATAATAGTTTGTTAAGTTATTTTTAAGTATGTTTGTTGTTGTTATTGTTAAGTGCCATCCAGTCGGTTCCGACCCATAGTGGCCCTGAACAGGGTTTCCAAGGCTGTAAATCTTTACGGGAGCAGAAAGCCTCATCTTTCTCCTGCGGAGTAACTGGTAGTTTCGAACTGCTGACCTTGCGGTTTGCAGCCGGATTTGTAACCACTACGCTACCAGAGCTCCTTAAATGATATGTTTAGTATTCTATTGTTGAGGTCCTATGTTGGGGTCCCGCCTCGACAAGGAAGTGTGGCTGTCACGAAGAAGGGAGATCTGGTGGCGAAAGTGATAGAGGAGGAGAGAGACGAAATATATACAAAAAAGTCAGAAATACAGATATGATGCAAGCTGGCAGGTAGACAGATCTGCAAGCATTTTGCCTATCATTGCACAGCATTGCCTAGCATTGCATGCAGAGCTTACTCTATCTCAGCCTTTTATTCTCTTTTTTTAGGGAGGGATTTGTTACAAAGGAAGGATGCAATTTACTCAGGGAGGATGTCACAAAGGGAGGATGTGATTAAGACAGGGTAGGAACTGAAATGTGATTAATCATTCAAAACAGGACATAATGATTCACAGAAACAACTTTTAAGATATTTTCATAGTTTTTCTTAGCAATCTAACATTTTTATTTTTAAAAAGGTTCAATCAA
>NW_006408959.1:388012-390328 GCF_000296735.1 Chrysochloris asiatica
GAATTAGTTGGTCTGGAATCTACAATGTCCTGTGAAAAGACTATCTTTGCCCCTTGGTTAGTAACACATCATGTAGGCTATAAGAATCAGAACGCAGGTGAAAGGAGGTTTGTAACAGCAATCAACTCGGTGCTGAAGTCTCCGGCGATCAGTAAAAGACTTTTGGCAGAAACTGCATCAGCAGGGTTAGGGAGAGGAAGAAGCAGACAAATTAATCCATTCTAAAGGTCCTTGCACTTGCCAAATGACCCCAGTATGTGTCAATAGCATCAAGAGAACAATACTATCAGGTTTTTCCTAACCCTTTTCCTGGGGACAGTCCCGACAAAAATGTCTGGGCTGTCCGCATGAAAAGCGTTCCCCTCCCTGCTTTAACCGAGGGGAAAGGAAAGAAGAGATTACCCTGCCAATGGGCCTCTTTCATAGCAGCTTGGAGGCAGGAACGCCGATGCACAGACTAACTTTTTTCCCCTTTAAGCCGCGGTCGGCGGCAATTATAAAACCAGTCTGGCTCTTTGCAACCAATGGCTTCCTCCTTTACAGTAATCTCATCTTCAGAATTCATTTTCTCAAAATCGGGACTAGAAGAGTCGGACTCCTCTTGCACATCAGCTAAGTCCACTATGCACTTAGGGGCTCGATGTTTGTTAGCAAGTTTTTTTTTGGTTTCATTTCATTTAGGAGCAATGAAGACTCATCACAATCACAAAAATCATTCTCAGACCCATCAAGCAAATCAGTTTCAGCACGAGTACAGCTTGTTTAACAATATACCAATAAGTGATAGCATTATTCAGGAACAGGATCATCGCTGTGATCTCTATGATCTATAAGCCAAAGTTTCAGGTCACGCCCTACTTTTTTCCAATCTGATTCATCCAACATTCCATTCTCAGGTAACCAGGGACTAATCATCTGAACAAACTTAAAAAAAAATCAGACAAGTTTCCTTCATCAAAATGAATTCCCTTTTTCTGTAGAAGTTTCTTAAGAATTTTGAGATATGCAGAATGAGGACTGGATTCTATCTGACCCATCCACTTCAATTCCTTCCTGTTCCTTCCTGAGGGGATCGCGAATTCCCAGAACAATGTCCTCACCAGACCGAGCGCAATTATTTACCCTAATCTTCACCGCCATCGTTGGGTGCCAGGCATGTCAAGCATTCTATAATTAAAACATTCACTCATTTATTCATTCACAAAATTATTATGAAAATATATGTTCTTCTGAGGAGCAAAACATATCACTTCAAGTATGCTCTGAAAAGGTTGGTTTGTTTGGGGTAGCAGTCATGTATGACAGCATCACAACATTTCACCCTACTAACTATATGGTAAGAAAATATATGCATAAATTATACTTATTATCAGAGAAAAAATTTGTTAAAATTCAATAAAATGAATAACTTGTTAAAAATAAGTTTATTGAATATTTTATACAAAAAGCTTGAAGTGAAAAGTTCATATATATCTATAGATGTTGTTAAATACCGTTGAGATGATTCTGACCCATAGTAATCCTGTATAGGGTTTCTGTGGAGCAACTTGTGAACCTGAACCGCCAAATTTATGGTTCAAACCAACTTTGCATTCCAACACATTAACCCACAGTGGCGCATCAGGATTCTCTCTCTCCTCTCTCTTGCTCTAGGTATATGTGCATATATATGTATGAAATGTTGGAAGAAGTGCAGCCAGAGTGCTCCAATTTGAAGATATAAACTCCTAACATTGACTAATATCATGGAGCATAAAAATTATTTTTTCAGATATGTGACGTTATCCAGAGGAAAAAAAAATGTATTTTTAATATATTTCTGGATTCAGAATATTGTGTTTGTGCAATGTTATTCCAATTGAATATTATATCATGTTCCTTAAGACTAAGGTCCTGGGCACCCAACATCTTCAGCCTGAAATTAATAAATCATGTACTCAAGATGTACCAGTAATTACTGGATATTGGAATGGGAAGGTTAAAAATAAAGAGGAAGGATTAGCAGTGGAAAATATTACCCTTTTTTCATAGAACTGATTCTGGAGATTGAATGATCAGAATGTTGTAAGACCAGTGAATTATTCATTGCATATACCTCTTTAAAAAACTAAAATGTGGTTATACACATGCGCCTCACCATTTATAATACACAGAAATCAAACTGACTACATTTGTGGGAAATTTGAGGGCATCTCAAAAACATTCTTGAATCATTAGACACGAATAACCAAAAATTAAAAGAGTTGTGTGGTGATACCAAAAACATCATGAAGGAAGTAAGAAAAAGATCATTACAATGAGAGGAAAGAAAGAAAA
>NW_006408959.1:396158-398394 GCF_000296735.1 Chrysochloris asiatica
AGTTTTGGAGCTCTGTCCTGCCTCTTTTTTGCCTGGAATTCTGAGTTATTGCTGACAGCGACCTTCACTACACTTCCACCTTAGCCGCCATCAAGCCCCGCCTCTCCCACATGAAAGTAATTTTTATCTGAAGATCATTTAAAAATAGCTGCAATGGTAAATCAACAGAAATTCAAGCTGGAGTCAGAAAAGGACTTGAAATTAGGGAAATCATAGCTGACATCAGATGGTTCTTCTCTGAAAGCAGAGAATACCAGAAAGGTGTTTGCTAGTGCTTTATTGACTATTCAAGCATTTTTGACTGCATGGGTCATAGCAAGCTACAGACTCCATTGCAAAAAATTGTGTATTCCAGAACATGTTTAAAATAAGGAAAGTTGTGTGCCAGAATTGTATTGCTTCTCCTTATTTATTAAATCTGTATGCTGAACAAATAATATGAGAAACTGGATTTTGTGAAGAAAAAACAGGAAATCAGAATTGGATGTAGTCTCATTCACAATTTATGATTTGCAGATGATACAATCTTGCTTGCTGAAAATGAAGATGATTTAAAATACTTGCTTCTGAAATTAAAGGCTACAATATTAATACTGAAGATGGGGTTGCACCTATATTTAAATAAAATGACAGTCCTCATAACTGGACCAATGAAGAATGCATTGAAGTTGTCAAAGACTTCATTTTTCTTGAATCCACAATCAGCATTCATGTAAGCAGCAGTCAGATAATCAAATATCTTATTGCATTCTTCTAATCTGCTACACATGATCTCTTTAACGTGTTGGAGAGCAAAGATAGCAATTTGCAGAGCAAGGTATGCTTGAGCCAAGCTGTGATATTTTCAATAGACGTATATGTGTGCAGAAGTTGGACAATGAATAAGGAAGACCACAGAAGAATTGATGCATTGGTACCAGGAATTGAAGGTACCAGGGATTGCCAGATGAACAAGCAGGTCTATGTTGGAAGGAGTACAATCAGAATGGTGGTTATGTGCTATGGAGTTAGTTCTGACTCATAGTGACCCTGTACAGGGTTTCTGAAGCTGTAAATCTTTACGGGAGCACAAAGCCTCATCTTTCTCCCTCAGAACAGCTGGTAGTTTCCAACTTCTGACCTTACAGTTCACAGGCCAATTCGTAACTGCTAGTAGAGTATTGGTCACGAGTCAGACTGCCAACCTCAAGTTAGCGGTTCGAAACTACTAGCGGTTCCGTGGGAGAAGAGTTGAGGCGTTCAGTTCCCATAAAGATGTACAGCCTCGGAAACCCTGTGTAGGGTCATTATGAGTCGGAACCGACTCCACGGTACTTAACAGCAACAAACAATCAGCATGGTTTTTAGATTGTGAAATTTCATCTCTCATATTTCAGACAAGTTTTCTGGACGACCAGTCCCTGGAGAAAGACTTTGTGTTTGGTAAAATAGAGGGACAGAAAATGAGGAAGATCCCCAACAAGATGAATTGGCACAGTGGCAAATAGCAAGTGTCAAAATTGCATGAATGGTGCAGAACCGCACAGTATTTTCATTTGTTGTGCACAGGATCTCTGTGAGTCAGTTCTAATGCTAAGGCACCCAACAGCAACGCTTAGGATGTTGATCTTTTTGCATTCTGTTTGATTTTGGACAACTTTCAGTTATCCTGGTTCCTGGTGTGATGCTGCAGGATAATGTACTGGACCACAAGTTTGGTTTAAACAGCAAGGTCTATGGTCACTCCTCAGAAACCTCATGTCTTGGAACTTACTCAATGCACTTACTAACAACAACAACGGTTTACCTAGATTTATATTTTGTACATTTTATGTTCTGATTATTAATGGGTGTTTGCAGCTGTGTCTTATTTTGTGTTGTGCCTCATCTGTAAATAAATGAAGGTCCTGAAAAATTAATTCCCTTCATGCTTTGTAAGTCAACTGTATTTTGAGGAGGCAGTTCTTCTACAGTAATATTTTGAGTGTCTTTTAAAATGAGGAGCTCATATGTTGGCACTATATATGACAATATGGAATCCACAGCAGGACTCCATATTGTCATATATAAGGTTGGTGGTTCAAATTCACCAGCAGCTCTTGCGAAACCCTATACAGGGTCACTATGAGTCAGAACTGACTATATTGCTCTTAACAGCAGTAATATATCTGATAATATTCTGGTGCTAGTCATAATGTTTTCATCTTTCAGCACTATGCCTGACAATGTTCTGCTAATATTTGCAAGGTTGTCAGTG
>NW_006408959.1:398754-402490 GCF_000296735.1 Chrysochloris asiatica
TTCCTATTTTATTGAGTGTTTTTATCAGGGATCACTGTTGAATTTTGTCAAATGCCTTTTCTGCATCAAGTATTATGATTATGTGATTGTTTTAATTTGTTTTATATATGTAGTAGATTACACTGATTGCTTTTTTAATTAATGAACTGTCCTTAAATAACTTTTATGAATCCTACTCGATCATGCTTTATTGGATACATTGTTTATATTCTACTCATTAGAGTTTTGTTGAGAATTTTTGCATCTATTTTTATGAGGGAAATGGGCTATGATTTTCTATTTTAGTGATATGTTTGCCTGGTTTTGTAAGCAGAATTGTGATCACTTTGTGAAACACATTTGGGAGTTCCCCATCTTGTTCTATATTTTTCATTAGTTTAAATTATATTGGTACCCGCTCTTCTTTGAATGTTTGAACACCAGTAAAGTCATCTGGGCCCTGACTTCTTTTTGCTGGTAGATTTATAATGATCTGATCAGTTTCTTCTTTTGAGACAGGGTTTCTCAAGTTTTATATACTTCAGTCCATGCTTTTTTATGCAGGTAACAAATTTCCGTAAATTTGTCCATTTCCTGTAGATTTTCAAATTTGTTGGATTACAATTCTTCACAGTATTCTGTTATCCTCCTTAGCTCCTTCAGTTCTCTTGTGACATCACCCTATTTTTTGTTGTTGTTGTTGTTGTTGTTGTTGTTGTTTCTTTTGCAGGTGAATTGCATCTTCTCCTTCTTTAGTTAGATTTGCTAGTGGTTTGTTGATTTTATTAATGCCTTCATAGTGCTAACATTTTGTCTTAGTTGATTCTTGATTCTGTCTATTGCTTTACTTTAATATGCTTTACTTTAATATTTACAAAAATACTTTCTGTTTGAGTATTTAGAATGTTTTTCCTTCTGTTGACTGTAGGACTTCCTTGCTACTCTTGTTATAATTGTAAAATATGTTTGGTTAAGGTGTTAATTTTGATTTTTTTCTGAATTTTGGATGAGTGTTTATTGCTATCAATTGCCCTCTGATCATGCTTTTGCTGTATCCCAAAGGTTTTGTTAAGTTGTGTTCTTATTTTCAATTGATTAAAGGATTTACATTTTATTTTTTATTTTTTCTATTACATATAGATTTTAGGTAGTACATTTATTAATTTCCATGTATTTGATTCTTTTTCTGCAATCTTCCTGTTGTATTCCAATTTTATAGTAATACGATCTGAGAAGACTCCTTGTAGTATTTTGATGTTTTAAAATTTACTAAGTTTTGCTATGTGGTATAATAGTTGGTGTAATCTGGATAATGGTTCATGCATACTGGAAAATAATGCATATTGTGTTATTGTTGGCTTGAGTGCTCTGTATATGACTATGAGAGTGCATTGGTTAATTGTATTGTTTAGTTATTCAATTACTTTGTTGAGTTTTTAGTTCTTTCCTTCATCAAAATTGATGTATTAAAATTTCCTACTATTATTGATTGGGTCCTCATGTGGTCCTGTGGGTTATTGCACTGGACTGCAAGGTCAGTTTGAACCACAAGGTCACTGGTACAAGCTCAACATTTGCTCCTCGAAAACCTTGTACAGGGTTGTTATGGGTTGGAACCAACTTGATGGAACTTAACAACAGTAACTATTATTGAGGAGTTGTATATTTCTTCAATTAATTTAGAGTTTCGTTTATGTATTTTGAGGCTTGCATTAGAAGCCAGATATTTATTTTATTTATATCCATTTATTCAATTCACCATTCAGTACTGATTGCCCGTTATGATGGTTTTTCCCTTAGAGTCTACTTTATCAGAAATTAATATTGCAGCTCATGTACATTTATTATTATCATTAGTTTGATAATTTTTTTTCAACCTTTAATTTTAGTTTAGATAAAAATAACTTATTTTTATCTTTGAGTTTGAGATGTATTATTGTTGACAGAATATTGATGGCTCCTGTTTTCTAATCCACTCTGCTACTCTGTTTCTCGGTTGGTGATTTTAATCTGTTTTCATTCATTGTAATTATTGTTGTTAATGTTGTGAGGTGCCATTGAGATGGTACCAATTCATAACAACCACAGGCACAACAGAATAAAACTCTGCCCTGTCTTGTGACAACCCCACAATCATTGCTATATTTAAAATCATTCCTGTTACCACTCAGCCAGTCCATCTCCTTGGTGGTCTTAACACTTTTTCTCCAACTTTCCACTTTACTAAACATGATAGCCTTCTTCAGGGACTAGTCCAACCTTATTATATGTCCAAAGTATGAGAAATAAACTCTGGCTCTCCTGACATCTAAGGTGTGTTCTGGATGTACATCTTCAAAACAGGTTTCTTAGCTCTTTTGGCAGTCCATGGTACTTTTAATATTCTTCTCAGACATCCTAACTTAAATGAATAAGTTTGTCTATGGTCTTCCTTATTTACTGTCCAAGTTTCACATATATATGAGGCTATTAAGAACACCAAGTCTTGAGTCAGGTGCATCTTAGTCCTCAAATTGATATCTTTGCTCTTGAAAAATTTAAAGAGGTCTTGTGCACGAGATTTGCCTAATGCAATGCTTTATTTGATTTCTTGTCTGCTGTTTCTCTGAGTGCTGATGGTTGATGAGAGCAAAATGAAGTCTTTAACAACTTCAATTTTGTCTCCATTTATATGATTGTTGTTTATTTGTCCATGGCACTAGAACTCTGGCTTTAATGTTTTGTTTGTAAAGTTGAATAATAGTGGTATTAGATGGTCTTCTTGGTAGGCAAATTGAAAATTATCGTATCACAGAGTCATATTTCTTAAAGTCTTCCACAGCTTTTCTGGTCTTAGTTTGTTGTTCTTGTTGTTAGGTGCCATCGAGTCGGTACCAACCCATAGTGACCCTATGCACAGCAGAAAGAAACACAGCCCGATCCTGGGCCAACCTCACTACTATTGTCACGCTTGAGTCCATCGATGCTGCCACTTGGCCAAACATCTATTGGGGGCTCTTCCTCTTTTTCTCTGACCCTCCACCTTACCAAACATTATATCCTTCATTAGTTCATTAGTATCTATTGTATCAATTTTTTTTTTCTCAAGATGCTCTCTAAATTCAGGTCTGATAATGAGATTGCTTTGAACCACAAGGTTGGCTACTCAAACTAACCAGCCACTTATGGCAAACCCTGTATGGGTTTGTTATTTGTTAGAACAGACTTGACAGCACTTAACAGCAACAACAAAAATGCAAGGTCTAATGCATCATACCTTTTCTTCACATAATCTACAAATTCAGGTGTGATATGTTCAAGGTCATATTTTAGCTATTGTAGACTGGTTTTCATTTTCTTTAGCTTCAGCCTGAACTTTCATATGCCTAATTGATGTTGTATATTGTAGTCTGCCCCTGATTTTGATTTGGCTGATGATATGGAACTTTTCCACAATCTATTGCCCATATGTAGTCAATTTTATTTTTGTATATTACATCTGGTGAAGTCCATGTGTATAGTCATTTTTTTATGTTGTTTAAAAAGGGTATTTGCGATGAAGAAGACATTGGCCTTGCAAAATTCCATCATGTGATCTTCAACATTGATTCTATAAGGACATATTTTTCGACTACTGATCCTTCATCTTTGTTTCCAACCTTTGCATTCTAGCTGCCAGTAGTTATTAATACATCTTGATTGCTTGTTTGATCAATTTCAGACTGAAGAAGTTGGTAGAATTCTTCAATTTCGTCATCACTGACTTTAGTGGTTGGTG
>NW_006408959.1:402590-409372 GCF_000296735.1 Chrysochloris asiatica
ATATATATATATATATAGGTATCATCCTATCACAGATAGGATTGTGATATACTTCAAGACAGATTTTGAAATGTTCTTTTGAGTACAAATGTGACGTCATCCTCTTCAGTTTGTCATTCACAGCATAGTCAACTATGTGATTGTGAGATTCAAAATGGTCAAAGCATTCTATTTCAGCCTACTATTGCCTGGGGTATTGATGTTTGTGCATTCCATTTCATTTTTGTTAATTTTCAGTTCTCATAAATTCATATTTTATACATTTTTATGTTCTAGTTGTTAATGGATCCTTCCAGTTCATCCTCTTCATTTTGAGTTTTGCCTCATCAACAAATGAAGGTCTCAAAGTTCTTTACTCCATTCATGCCATCATGATCAGTTCTACATTGAAGAGGCAACTCTTCTCCAGTTATATTTTGAGTGTTTTCCAACTTGAGGCACTCATCTTGTGACACTATATTTGAAAATTTTCTGGTGTTCTTCATCATGTTACAATATTCAATATTCTGATGCTATCTGAGTGTGTTCCATTGTTACTTGTAAGGCTTTCAGTAACTAAATATTTGGAAGTGATCTGTCTTTCCTTCTACCTAATCATTTTTAATCTGGAAGCTCATCTGAAACCTGTCCACCATGGGTGACCCTGCCAGCATTTAAAATACCAGTAGCATAGCTTCCAAAACCACAATAACATGCAAGCCACCACAGTACTATAAAATGACAGATGAGTGGTGGAGCATAAATATATATTTTGTTTATGTCATCTTGTTCAATGAATTTAAAGCCTCAGAAACCCTATACAGGTTTGCTATGATGTGGAACAGACTCGATGGCACTTAAAAACAACAATGAATTGATTGCTGTCATTTTGTTGTATGTTTTTCTGGTATTTCTGTTTTCTTTTTTCCATATAATTTTCTGTTTTGTTCACTTTGTTTATGGATTTTATTTTTCAGATTTTGTCATTTTTTTAACATTTACTAAATATTTATGGTTTTCCTTTCTTATGTTTATGTAAAGATGTATTAATTTACTTTGATGTTATCATGTAATTTATTAATTTATTCCCAATTTAAAAATAGTCTGTTTTATCTTGAAATCTGACTTAATTCCTGGTCGTTATGTGTTCTCTAACTACACCATTCCCTCTTTCTGCTTTGTAGCTGTCCTCATTGTACTTTGAGCTATATGGTTTCTTATTTTCAGATTTGTAGGTTTATATTGCCTTAAATATTTCTGTATGTTGATGCTTTCTTACATATTTCTATAACTGATTTGAGTTCTGTGTGGGATTATCTTGTATATTAATGTAACTTTGTTGTGTGATGTTTTTGTCTTCAGTCTAAAAAACATGCTTTTATATTTTATTTAAAGTTAGTCTTGTTTAAGTTTTAAACAATAAATTGTTAAAATTAATTTCTGTGTTGCTTTTTTAAAAATTTCCCTGGGAATACATTCATTTTATGGTCAAGTTTGAGGGACAAGTCTTCTGGGTATATATATACATATTGCATCCCTATAAAATTTCTGCTGAGAAGACAGAACATAGTATTATTGATAATACATGGTAAGTAATTTTCAATTTTTCCTGAGCTGCTCTCAGGATATTTTCCTTGTTTTGTTTTGGTAATTTTTATTATACTATGTGTTGGTGATTTTCTTTTGGGGTCTGTCCTATTTGAGCTTTGTTCAGCTTCTTGGATGCTAACATTGTCATTATTCATGATGTTTGGTATGCATTCTTCCAACACCTCTTCAACAAATTTCTCTGTACTTTTCGTTGCCTCTTTTTCTTCTGGAATTTCACTCACCTGAGTTATTCCTCTTTATGGTATCCAACATAAAACTTTGGCTTTCTTTTTATTTGTTCTTTATCTTATTGTTCTTCTATTATACTAATATTGAGAGATTTATTTTAAAGCTCACTAATTCAGTATCAAAGACTTCAGCAAGAACAATTAAATCTGTCTTGGACAAAGTAGAAAGAACAAACTAAAATGTTTCTTATAAGCAAGGATGGCAACACTGCTACTGCTCTCATACTTGAGATATGTTATCAGTAGGGACTAGGACCTGGAGAAGAACATCATGCTTTCTAAAGTGGAGGGTCAGAGAAAAAGAAAAAGCACATCAATGAGATGGATTGCAACTGCGGCAGCAACAGTTGGCTTAAACATGACAATTGTGAGGATAGCCAAGGATTAGACAGTGTTTTGTTCTGTTGTCCATAGGGTCGCTATGAGTTGGAACTGACACAATAGCAAGAAAGAACATCAATAACTGGGGAGAAAAGTTCCCACATTCAGATGTATTTTATAGTGACTCCTTTACTGAGTCATAAGCTGAATAAAGACAACACACACACTCACGCGAAAGCACAAATCATTCAGGTGATGAAAACTATCAGTATGAGACCCTTATGATATCCAAAGGATTCACATTCCTAATTCAGAAGAGTACCATAGTGTACCCTTAATAAGTTAATGACCTTAGGGTAATCACAGCTATGCTTTTATGAACATTGGGCAACTACATGTACTCTCTCTTCAATGGTTGTTTTAGTTAATTGTCATAAAGTCATCTTCTTACTCATGAGAAAGGATGCACAATCATGTGAAACATTGCACATTTCTGTACCATTCCCATGACTGTTTGCAAATGACCATTTACAAATCAAACAGTTGTGATTCATAATGGTTTCCTTCACTGATTTTAAAAAGTATATTTAAGCACTTTCTTCCTAGTCCTTCATAACCTGGATGCTCTGTCATAAACTGCTCAGCATTATTTTGTTGTTGTTGTTAAGTGCCATCAGATCCAACTCATAACTACCCTGTATAGGGTTTCTGAAAGTCAGCTGGTGAGTTTGTACTATCAACCTTTTGTTAAAAACCAAATTTGTGGTCCATTGATTACTCCACAGTACCACACCAGAATTCTGCTTAGCATTATTGCACCACACACATCTTCACCGATAAGCATTTTGTACATGATGTACAGAAGTCAGGAATTGAATCCAGGTTTCATGCATGGAATGCAAGGATTCTGTCACTGAACACCACGGTCCCCTCCCCAATGGAGAATAATTTTTAATTAACTACTTAGTAATATTTTTTTGCCATAGATATATAACTTCTTGTATCAACATGTTGAAATATACTTTGCTATCTCTTTTTATATATTCAGAACTTCTAGAATAAATTATTAAGATATTGAATATTTGGCCAACTTATAGCTGAAATAGTTTCACTGAGGTTTACTACAGATCTCTTCCTGGACCATAAAGATTCCATAATACATATATTATCTCATCATATTAATTTTCAGGGACCAGATAATCATGGTTATAATGTCCTGTATACTACTATAGCATTAGATGGGTATACAGTCATTTAACTGAAATAAAATATATGAGATCAGTGCTTATGAGATATATAACACTAATGTCCACATGTGTGCTTTAATTGGGCCCTGTTCAATTACTACAAAAAACACAACGATCTCATGAGTTCTTTCCAATACTCTGGTGACTGCTCGATGTTCATGGCTGAGATACCAATACCAAAACTTTTATCTTGTTGTCATGTTACTTACCATGTTTTTATATAAATGGGGAGTCTATGATCAATGTTAGACTATTCCTACTGCAATATATAAATAAGCACTGATGATTTAGGTAGTGATTTGCTACAACTGATCACCTGTTTGGGAGAAATTACTATTAAAAAAATGTGTAACCCTATCCAGGACACAACATAGTAAGTTTTGTTCTTGTTTTTATGATTATTACTATTTTGAACCTTAGTCTTGCTTCCGTATTTATGCTTCCTGTCATTACTTTGCACTCACATCCTATCTTGTTGTGAATAGTCAGTAAATTTGAACTGAAAATAAAACTGTGTGTAGGTATTAATATAACACATCTACCTGAATAATATTTAAAAATTAAAACGTCAGATAAAGCAGTGAATCAGTGAGCAATATGCTGCCATCCCCATTATTTCAAGTACTTTGGAAGCTAGTAAAATGGCCAAAAATAAAATGATAATCTTTATGGTCATTAACAACTGAAAATTTAAAAAAATTCCCCAAATCATTTAATTATTCTATAGAAAACAGTGGGGTTTTCTTGTTTTTTGTTTTTTGTAATTACTCTATACAAATACTAGAATTCTGATGTGCCACCTAGAATAATCACCTGACAGCTAACCTCAGGTCAGTGATTCAAACCCACCAGTTTCTCCTTGGAAATCCTATATAGGATCACTACAAGTCTTAATCAAGTTGACAACACTTAGTGATAACAACAACACAAAACTGTAAACAAGTTTGGTGGAGTGCATGTACAAGACTATCCCAACAAGCAAAACTATGCTGAAGTAAGATAAAAATAAATAAATACAGTACAAAGTGATATATATAGCTATTGACAAAAATGCAATACATTTTGTGTACTGCTGTAAAATTTTAATACTATCCTAAAGTCTAGCTTGTAATCTCTAATCAAAGGATCCCTAATGGCTCACTGGTTAAGCATTTGTCTGCTACCAAAAGTCTGTGTTTCCAAACCACCAATCACTCCTCTGAGACATCTGAGGCAGTCTGCCATCATAAAAATTACACCCTTGGAAATCCTGTGTATAAGTCTATGGATAATTAAATTGAATTATTAATCAATGGACTCTTAATTTAGTTCTACAAGTTGCAAAACTGTATCCTTCACATTGCTACCCAAAAAAGTGGTGATGATGGTTGTGTGCCACATAATCTATCTGACTAACATTGACCGAACATAGTGTTTCTGAGGCTGTATATCTTTACAGGACTAAAAACAAATGTCCTCTTTCTCTTGAGGAGCAGCTGGAAGATCAAATTGCTGACCTTGCTGTTAGCAGACCAGCTCATAATCCACTACCTTATGAGGGCTCCTTACACAAACATTTGTTTGTTGTTGTTATAAGTGTCATCAAGTCATTTCTGTCTCATAATGACCCTCTATAGGAGGGCTCAAGGAGCAGATGGTGAGCTTGAACCACCAGCTTTGCAGTTCAAATTGACCTTGCAGTCCAGAGCATTAACCCACAGTGCCACACCAGGATACAACAGATTATGCATTTATGTATCATTTATGAGGCTATGGAGAATATTTCTACTACATTTTAAATTTAGAAGAAGAGGTTAAATTATTGCTACTATTGCTGTAATAATAATAAAGGATAAATTTCAAAAAATTGAGTAAGCCCTGGATGGTGAACCATTATGTGGTTTAATGGTTAAAACCCACCAGCTGCTCCTCTGAAACCCTATCAAGTGTCAATACCAGTCAGAATGGACTGGAAAGCACCTCACAATGGCACCTATTCTTTTAAGTGCCTTCTAGTTTTGAATATATTTCTACAAAATAAGCATCTAAGACGTATTAGTTACTACCATGTTTTATTTTTAAGTTAACGAGTGGTAATTAATGGTTGGTGGTGAAAGACAGATTTTATAGCCCAAATGTTTCTGTTGTTGGAAGTATGCTACTTTTATTTGGTAACAAAAAGAAAAAAAATCAAGTTTAAAACAGTTGATTAGATAAGAATAAAATAAAAATAAGAAATATATATCTCAAATGTAAATTGTTTTCAACCAATGGCTATCTGCATCTTTTTACCTAACTTAGAATACTCTTTAAGGTATGAGGTGATGCCATTTCCAGAAGCCCTCAAGCATCCAGATATACAATTAAAGAAACATAGGCAACGCTTAGGTTTGTAGAGAGACTGAAGTATTGTCATGTGATGCTGTAGGATAAATACTGGACGCCTAACCACAAGGTCAGCAGTTCAAATCTACCAGTTACTCCTCTGAAACCCTAACTAGGGTTGGGACTAGTCAGAAATGACTCAACAACACTTTATAACAACAACATGCAAGCTATCAAAATACATATTGTATACTAATGGTGAATGACTAGGTAATGATAACAATCAGGATGTATCTTCCTTGTGCAAATACAGCTTCTTTTAATTTACAGATTTTGACTTATCGAAATATTTGTGTTTCAGAAGAAATGTTGGGTCATGTAATTCTGGTATATAAAAATGATTTATATTGTGGGAAATACAATTTATTAAATAGAGATACAGATGTCTTATATATGTAAATTATAAACTTAATAACACAGAGACTGAATTCTATATACTGCATGTTTTCTTCACTTATAATAAGTTGTGAATATCATCAATGAATATCATCAGTCCATTAAACTTGTCTTTTAATATAAATGGCCATAATCAAGTTTTAGTCACTACACCAAAGGAATATATATTGCAATCTCTAAATGCATGTATCCATCGTTAAGGAGAGAATAACAGTGAGCTATTTCACACACACACAAACACACAAAAATGTGGCTTCATTACAATGTGTCAAACCTAAGAAAGGATTCTCACAATGTCAACTCTATAAAGTATCATAACAGATAGGGCTAAGGGAATTGCATTGATAGTTCTCTTAAGGTGTTATAAGCATTTAATTTTAATAAAGTAGAGTATAATAAGGAAAATCTCAAGACCCAGGTAACTCTTTTTCAGTGGTTTAGATTGAAATATGTGTATTTTTTAAGTGGCAACTAATTCAGCATGATTAAGAGAAATAAAAATTAAAACCAATTCCTCAATCTTCTAAATCAGTAGTGAAAATTTCCTTGGTAATTCTCCATTTACTTGCATTTCTATTCTTTATCTATTTTCACTTATTAGTTTTCCTGTCTATCCTTATAGTTATAATTTTATATT
>NW_006408959.1:409782-410705 GCF_000296735.1 Chrysochloris asiatica
TATATATATATATAACTGCAAGTTAATGCACTAGACCACAAGTCAGTGGTACAAATCCATAAGTCACACCTCATATACATGCTATTGTTAAATGTTAAGTGTCTTTTGATTCAAACCAACCTTGTGGTACAGTGCAGCATTATCCCACAGCACTGTGGTCCAGTGCATTATTTTGCAGTACCACAATATCATTTTTTAAAAATGTTTCTTGATGCTTAGTATATATCTGAGCATATATTTAATATATTGCTGTTGTTAGTGAATTCACTTCTGACTAACATCCCTATGACAAATGCAACACTGCCGGTTCCTGTGCCATTCTCATAATGATAGTTATGCTTGACCCCATTGCTGCTGTGATTGTGCCAATTCATCTCATTTAGTGTCTTTCTCATTGTTCTCCGATCCTCTACTTTAAAAAGCATGATGTCTTTCTATAGGGACTGGTCACTCTGGATAATACATCAGAAGTATGGGACATGAGGTCTTACAATCCTACCTTCTAGGACATTTCCTGCTGTACTCCTCCCAAACAAATTTGTTTATTTTTCTGGCAGACCATGGTACTTTCAAGAATCTACTCTAACACCATAACTCAACAATATAAAAACTTCTAAGGTCTTCCTTATTCATTGTCCAACTTTCACAAGCTTATGAGACTATTGACAAGGCAATATCTTGAGTTAGACTCATCTTAGTCCTCAAACTGACATCTTTGCTTTTGAACACTTTAAAGGTCTTATAGAGAAAATTTGTCTAATGCAACATGTCAGTAGATTTGCTGACTACTGCTTCTATGAGTGTGAATAGTATTGATAGTTTGTTGTTTTTGTTATGTGCCCTGGAGTTGGTTCCAACTCATAGCGACCCTGTACAGGGTTTCTGAGGTTATAAATCTTTACTGGAGTAGAAAGCCTCATCTT
>NW_006408959.1:410834-412360 GCF_000296735.1 Chrysochloris asiatica
AATTATCTGTGCAAATTATTGAATGATGCAGAAAGCATCAAAATAAAATGGAAGGAATATACAGAGTTACTGTACCTAAAGGAAATATTTGATGTTCAACCATTTCAACAGGTAGCATATGATCAAGAGCCAATGATACTGAAGGAAGAAGTCCAAGATGCATTGAAGGAACTGACAAAGAACAAGACACCAAGAATTGATGGAATTCTGATCCAATAGTGAGTAATTGTTATCATGACTAATTGTGACTGTCACAATTTTAAAGGTAGAAGTTTTGTAACAAAAATGTGGGAGTAATCTTATATTCCAGAAAGAGAGGGCCGTAGGCCCTTCAAGGGAGAATAACACAAGCAGAATGTGACCCTTGTTCAGAGAAGCAGTGACACCAGAAATGGTGCCAGAGATGGGAACATGGAGAGAGGGAGCATCTGAGGACTCTAGATTCATGGAAAGAGAGGAACTGAGAGCTGGTAGCCAGGAGTCAGACTTTTAGAATGTGCCCTTTGGTGGTTTAAATTATTATATGTGCCTGAGTGTTTAAAAAAACAAAAAGAGCTAAAATAATATTAATAATAATACATTGAAATTTTTCAAGAAAGTGGGGTGGCACTGGACACACTCATTCAACTGTGCCAAGAAATTTGGAAGGCAACTATCTGGCAAAATAATTGGAAGAGATCCATATGTGTGCCCATTCCAAAGAGAGGTGACTCAATAAAATGTGGAAATCATTGGACAATATCTTTGATATCCCATATAAGTAAGGTTTTACTAAAGGAAATACTGAAATGACTGCATGCATACATTGACAGACAACTTCCAGATGTTCAAGCCAGATTCAGAAGAAGACGTGGAACAAAGGATATCATTGCTGATGACCAATGGAACTTGGAAACGTGTTTACCTGTGCTTTGTTTACTACACAAAGGCTTTTGCTTGTGTGGATCATGAAAAGCTATGAAAAACATTGCAAAGTATGGTTATTCCTTAACACTTAATGGTGCTCATGAGGAATCTGTACATGGACCAAGAGGCAGTTGTTTGAACAGAACATGTGAACACTGAATGGTTTAAAATTAAGTAAGGTGTCTGCCAGGGCTGCATTTTTTTCACCATACTTATTCAAACTGTATGCTGAACAAATAATGCAAGAAGCTGGTTATATGAAGGAAAACATGGGATCAGGATTGGAGGAAGATTCATTAACAATCTGCGATAGGCACATGATACCACCTTGCTTGTTGAAAGTGAAGAGGACTTAAAATATTTCCTGATGAAAATAAAAGACCACAGCCTTCATTATGGATTGCATTTCAATGTAAAGAAAACAAAAATCCTCACCATTGGACCAATAAACAACATTTCTATCAATGGAGAAAGATGGAAGTTGTCAAGGACTTCATGCTTCTTAAATCAACCATCAACCCTCATGGAAGCAGCAGTCAAGAAATCAAACGATGTATTGCATTAGGCAAATCTGCTGCACAAGACCTTTTTAAAGTGTTGAAGAGCAAAGATGTCAGCTT
>NW_006408959.1:412955-417728 GCF_000296735.1 Chrysochloris asiatica
TAATTTTTAAATCACATTAAGATTTATGATTCAGATCTCATTTTCTCACTCAAACTAATTTGTGGGGAAATCATGTCAGAGAAGAAAATTTCCAACTCTTATTTTTTCTAAAAAATAGCATAAAAGATGCTTTTACACTTGACCTTCAGCAGATGGAATATACAAAAATCAAATAGACTACATCGGTGGAATGAAATGTTGGAAAAACTCTGCATCATCAGCCAAAACCAGGTCCTGGGCAAGCTGTGGAGCAGACCATCAATTGCTCATATGCATGCTCAGTTTGAAGTTGAAGAAAATATGAATTAGCTCTCAAGTGCTACCAATGTGACTTTGAACATATCCCACAAAATTTTAGAAATCTTCTCAAGAACAGATGCAATGCATTAGACACTAATGACCCAAACCAGGAAATGTGTGGGATGACATCAAAAAAATTTTTTGCAGGAAGAAAGCAAAAGGTCATTAAAGAGACAATGAAAAAGGAAAAGACCAAATGGATGTTGGAAAGGACTCTGACACTTACTGTCCAGCATAGAGATGCTAAAACAAATAGAAGTAATGACGCTGAACAGAAAATTTCAAATGGCAGCTCAAGAAGACAAAGTCAAATATTATAATACAATGAGCAAACACCTTGATCTAGAAAGCCATAAGGGAAGAACAGTATCAGTTTTCTCAAGCTGAAAAATTTTTTCAAGCCTAGAATTACAATACTGAAGGATTGTGTAAGCAAAATAATGAATGCAGAATGCATCAAAAGAATATGGAAAGTCGTACACAGAATCACTATAAGAAAAAGAAATGGTTGATGTGCAACCATGTCAAGACGTAGCATATGACCAAAAACCAATGGTACAGCAGGAAGAAATACAATGTGCACTGAAGGCACTGGCAAAGAACAAGGATCAAGTATTCAAACTGAAATCTTCCAACAATCTGATGTAGCATTCATTAGAGGCAAGAAATATGGAAGAGAGCTACCTGGACAACTGATTGTGAGAGAACTATATTTGTGCACATTCCAAAGAGAGATAACTCAACAGAATGCAGAAATAATAGAAAAATATGATTAATAGCACATGCAAGTAAAAGTTTTCTAAAGATAATTAAAAATGGCTGATATATTACATTAACAGGAAACTGCCAGAGGTTCAAACCAGATTCAGAGAAGGTCATGGAATGAAGGATATCATTGCTGCTGTAGCATGGTTTTGACTGAAAGCAGAGACTACCAGAAAGATGTTTAGCTGTTTTGTTTAGATGTTTAGCTTTATTGACTTTACAAAGGTTTCTGACCTTGTAGCTCATAGCCGGCTATGGAAAGCAGTATGGAGAACAAGTATTCTTAACACTTAATTGTGCTTTTGAGGAATTTGCATATAGACCAAAAGGCAGGCATTTAAACAGAACAAGGGAACATGAATGGTTTAAAATCAGGAAAGCTGTGCTCCAGGGTTGTATTCTTTCACCACACATATTTAATCTATATGCTGAGCAAAGAATCTAAAAGGCTGGTTTACATAAAGAAGATGTGGCATCAGAATTGGAGGAAGGCTACTTAACAACATATGATATGCAGCCTTGCTTGATGCCTGTGGAAAGGAATTTAAATACTTACTGATGTAGATCAAAGTCCACAGTCTTTTGTATGGCTTGCACATTCATGTAATAAAAACAAAAATCTCCACCATAGGAGAATAAATAACATCATGAAAAATTGGGAAAAGATTAAATTTGTCACAGATTACATTTTGCCTGAAACCACCATTATTACTCATATAAGCAGTAGTCAAGAAATCAAATGATATATGTTGCTAAGTGTCGTTGAGTCGATTCTGATCTATAGCGACCCTGTATAGGGTTTCCAAGGAGCAGTTGGTGAGCTTAAACCACGGACCTTGAAGTTCAAATGACTTTGCAGTCCGATGCATTAGCCCACAGTGCCACACCAGGACTCCAAATGATATATAGCATTAGGCAAATCTGTTGCACAAAACCTCTTTAAAGTGTTTAAGAGCAAAGATTTCAGTTTGAGGACTAAAGTGAGCCTGACCCAAGGAATAGTATTTTCAATAAATTCATATGCATGTGAAAATTGGACAATGAATAATCAAGACCATAGAAGAATTGACTTATTCAATTTAGGGTGTTAGAAAATAATATTATAGGTACCACTGACTGCCAGAAAACTAACATAAGTTTTGGAATAAATACAACCAGAAATGCTTCTTAAAAGCCAAGATAACAAGACTTTGTCTCTCACACTTTGGACATGTTATCAGAAAGGACCCATCCTTAAAAAAGACCATTGTTCATGCTAAAGTGGAGGAACAGTGACAAAGAGGAAGACTCCCAACCGGACGTATTGACACAGTGACAACAACAACGTGCTCAAGCTTAACAGCAATTGCCAAAATGGTGCAGGCTTAGTGGTGTTTCTGTTGTGCGTAGGGCTGCTACAAATAGAAATTGATTAATTATTATATATTTTAATATAAAATATATGCAACTTGTAAAGCATATTGTATATAGATAAAACACAGGACCTCATTACTTTCCCATGAAAGGAAAGTAGTTTAATTGATTATTTTTAAGACTAATTAAAGACATAAAATATTATTCATTAAAATTTCATGTGGAAGATCATAGTAAGTTCACTATAGAAAAGACAAGGCAAAGACGATTGAGACATTTAGCAGAAGTTGGGAAATTTTCAATTCCAAATAAATAAGTTTCAAGTACAATCAGTTTAATCATGGAAAAGTTACTTGCTTGCGGTTCTGAAACATGTTTTTTGTTGCTGTTGCTGATGTTGTCATTATCATATATTGTCATTATCATATATATTTTTTCAAATATAATTATTGTCATTATCATATATATTTTATCAAATATAATTATTATATTTTATTATGTGATAAATAAAATAAAGATTTGAAAAACAGTAACATAGGAGATACAGAAAAGTTCAATTACCACAGAAAATTCTGAAGGGACACTACTTAATACATCCACTGAAGAGTAAATCAAACAAAATAAGAAAAATAGCTATTAGTGTTGCCTAAAAAGATGGCTGCAACTACCAATAATATGACTAGTGATGCAGAACTAGATGAAGAAATTTCAGATGTTTTCATGAAAGTTTAAATGCAAATGAATGGAAAATCAAAATCAGTAATTTAAAACAATAATAGAAAATCTAAAAAAATACTGTAATTTAATATGCCACAATATTGATGCCTTTTTTTTTTTCTCTCTTTTTTTTTTAGCAAGTAGAACAAAAGGAAGTTGGAAAAATGAAGCTTATAATGAAAGAATAATGGTTAAAGTTACACAAGACTCTAACAAGAAGTGGTTGCAAGAACACTGCTGATGATAAGGCCATATCTCTTTAATAAACTCAAGTAATTAGAAAGATAATCTGAAGAATAAGAATTTTACAGAAAATGAATAGAAGATTCAGGGTGTTGAAAATACATGAGGTAAGGAGGTTTTGATCAACTTAAAATATTGCAGAAAGTAAAGTTCAAATTTATTTCAATCTTGAGTGTCATGGTATTGAAGGTTTTGACATTACGGTGAATATAATACTAATTTTGGAAATAATATTTCCCCAATATGTCTATAGGCTTAAGATAAAAATTTAAATTGGAAAACCATCCCTAAGACTTTTCCTATAAAAAACAAAAGAATTGTATATAATGTATATATACATTTTAGAAATTAATTAAAAAACTGTTTTATTGGCAACTCTGAATAATATTGAATCCATGTCGGTTAGCATAGAAGTGTGTCATAGAGCATTCTAAAGAGTCAATCTTTTAGAAGTAGGTCACCAGCCCTTTCATTTGAAATTCCAAGTGGATTCAAATATGTAACCTTTCCATTAGCAACAAACAAACCTGTTAACAATTTATAACACTCAGAGGCGCCTTCAACATTTAGACCTATCTGCTTTATAATGTGGAGTCCTGGTAAGGTACTGCGGGTTAATTCACCAGACTGCAAAGCCATTTGAACTGCAAGGTTGGTGGTTCAAACTCATCAGCTGCTCCTCAGAAACCCTATACAGGGTTGCTGTGTTGGAATAGACTCAACAGCACTTAACAACAACAACAACTATATAATGTAAATAGAGTCCTGGTGTGGCACTGTGGTCCAATGTGTCAGACTATAAAGTCATTTGAACTTCAAGGTCTGTGGTTCAAGCTCAGCAGCTGTTCCTTTGAAACCCTATACAGAATTGCAATGGGTCAGAATCGACTCAACAACACTTAACAACAGCAATAACAACTTTATAATGCTACCACCCATTTTATCATACCATGGTGACTTGTAGGTTTCTGTGATACCACTAGAATTTTATGTATCAACAGAATCACCCAAGGTGGACTGTTTTCAGTGACATTTCCAGACTAAGAAAGGCTAGAAAGAGGAAGGAACAGTCATGCTCTGAATTGTTTTTATTATTGTTGTTAAGTGTTGTTGAGTCAGTACTGATTCATAGCGACCTTATGCCCAACAGAATGAAACACTGCCCAGTCCTGCACCAACCTCACAATCCTTGCTATTCTTGAGCCCATGGCTGCTGCCACTATCTCATTGGGGTTCTTCCTCTTTATTGTTGATCCACTACTTTACCAAGCATGATATCCTTCTCCAGTAACTAGTCCCTCCTGATATCTGAAGTATGAAATATGAAGTCTAGCCAACCTGACTTCTAAGGAGCATTCTAGCTGTACTTCTTCCAATACAGATTTATTTGTCTTT
>NW_006408959.1:419077-421147 GCF_000296735.1 Chrysochloris asiatica
GTTATATAATCCCTCTTCTCAGATGGTTTTCTCAGCATATATAATGAAAAATTACAGTGAAAGAATGCAACCATGCCACTCATCTTTTTGTTTGTTTGTTTGTTTGTTTAATACTGCCTGGTGTCCTCTTACTCTGTTGGAAAAACTGCATCTTAGAGTATATACAGGTTCCTCATTGACACAATTAAGTGTTCTGGAAAATCCATTATTCTTAGTGTTATTCTTAACTAGTCATGAGTAACACAGTCAAAAGCCTTTGAATACTTAGTAGCACACAGGTAAACATCTCTCTGGTATTCAGCTCTGGTGAGATCCACAGGACTTCAGCAATGATATCCCTCATTCCATGGACTCCTCTGAATCTGGTTTGAACCTCTGGCAGTTCCCTGTAAATGTACTGCCACAGTCATTTAAAAATACTTTTAGAAAAATTTTACTTGCAGGTGATATCAGTGATTTTTTTTGATATTGATCTCTTACAATAAGTTGGCAAGTTAGCTGTATTCCAAATTTCTTGGCATTAATGAATGAGTGCCTCATTCAGTATTACATAAGTTTATTGAAAGATTTCAATTTGTATTCCATCAATTTCCAGAGTATTGTTCTTTGTCAAGGCCCTCAGTACACCTTGGACTTCCTCCTTTTGTACCATTGGCTTTTGATCATATGCTACCTCTTGAAATGGTTGAACATCAACCTTTTTTTTTTATTATTATAAAGACTGTGTATTCTTTCTATTTTCTGCTGACGTTTCCTGAATCATTAATTATTTTACCCATTGTTGTTGGTTTTAAGTGTGGTCATTTTAATTCCAAATTATATCAGTGTTACATTGTGTTTCTGAGAAGTATCAGCTAGATTTGAACCACAAACCTTACACTTATTCGTCCAATGTTTATTCTACAGTTTGAAATTGTGTTGTTGTTGTTGTTAAGTGCCTTTGAGTTGGTTTTGACTCATAATGACCCTGTATAGGGTTTCTGAGGAGATGCTGGTGAGTTTGAACTGCCAACCTTGAGGTCAAGTGCTATCCTATGGTGCCACACTAGAGAATCCTTCAGTATTGCCATTCAAAGTTTGATTTTTTTCTTCAGTTTTCTCAGTTTGGGAAAAGCTCAGCATGTTCTAAACTTTTGGTTTTCTATCTCCAAGTCTATCCACATTTAACATTTTATGAGTGGCAGTGAAATATTGCCTGATATAGTCCTGGAGTATCAGTCCCTTAAGTTGGAAGACACCTATAATAGGACTAAGGAAGATCTGCATCCACAAAGTTGAGTTGACCTTAATGATTAGATGAAACAAAGTTTTGGAGACCTTTATTTAGTAAAGTGACACAACACAAAATGAAAGCATCTATTAATAATTGGAAAACTCAATATATGAAATATAAACATTAGAAAATTGGAAGTCATCAAAAATAAAATAGAATTCATAAAAATTGACATCCTAAACATTAGTGGACTGAAATGAACTTGTCCTGGTCATTTGAATAAAAAAATCAAATTGACTTCATCATTCCAAAGAAAGGTGACCCAACAGAATGTGGAAATCATCAGACAGTATCTTTGATATCCCATGCGAGTACAATTTTACTAAAGGTAATATAGAAATGTCTGCAAGCATAAATTGACAGAGAACTTCCAGACGTTCCAGCTGGATTCAGAAGGGGACATGGAATGAGGAATATCATTGATGATGTCCAATGGATCTTGGCTGAAAGTAGAGAATACCAGAAAGATGTTTACCTGTGCTTTTTTGACTGTGTGAAGGCTTTTAATTGTGTGGATCATGACAAGCTATGGACAACATTGTGAAGTATGAGTATTCCTGAACACTTAACTGTGTTCATTAGGAATCTGTACATGGAACAAGAGGCAGTTGTTCGAACAGAGCATGGGAAAACTGAATGGTTTAAAATTAAGAAAGACGTGCAACAGGGTTATATTTTTCACCATATTTATCCAACCTGTATGCTGAGCAAATAATCTGAGAATCTGGGTTATATGAAGAAAAATGTGGCATCAGAATTGGAGGAAGACTCATTAACAACCTGCCGTATGCTGATGA
>NW_006408959.1:421622-423793 GCF_000296735.1 Chrysochloris asiatica
AAAATAATAAATGGATCTGTGTTGGAAGAGGTATCACCAGAGTTCTCCGTGAAGGCCAGGATGGCCAAACTTCATCTCTCATACTTCGGACATGTTGTCAGGAGGGACCAGTAGCTGGAGAAGGATATAATGTTTGGGAAGGTGGAACATCAGAGAAAAAGAGGAAGACCCCCAACGAGATGGATTGGCCAAGTGGCAACATTAATGGGCTCATGCATGGCAACAATTGTTTTTGGCCCAGGTCCGGGCAATGTTTTGTTCTGTTGTGCATAGGATCACTATGAGTCGGTACTGACTTGATGGCACCGAACAACAACAGGAAATGGAAAGAGATGGTTGTTACGGTTTTTGTTGTTGTTAAGTGCCAACACATCAATTTCAACCCATAGCAACCCTCTATAGGGTTAACAGTGAATGGATGGTGAGCTTGAACTGCCAACCTTGTCACTCAGACTGACTTTGCAGTCCAGTACATTAACCCATAGCCCCATACCAGAACTCCATTGCAGAAAAGGTCAATATCATCATCCAAAAAGTTGCAGCCACTAGTAGAAGAGACCATCATTTGCTTATATGCAAGTTCATGCTAGAACTGAAGAAACTTAGTTTTGTTTTTAAGTGCCATCAAATCAATTATGACCCATAGGGACCCTGTATAGGGTTTCTAAGGAACAGCTGGTGAGCTTGAACCACATACCTTGCAATTCAAGTGACTTTGCAGTCTGATATGTTAGCCCACAGTGCCACACCAGGACTCCTTATTAAAAAACAAAATGCAATCTTGAATATATCCCATCATAATTTAAAGATCATCTGAAGTATAGTTTTGCTATATTAGACACAAATTACTGAACATCTGTGGGTTTTGGAGATGACATCAAGTATATAATACATGAAAAACACTAAAAGGTCATTTAAAAGTCAGGAAAGAAAGAATACCAGAATAAATGTGAGAAGACACTCTGAAACTTGCTGTTCAACATAGAGAAGACAAAACTGCTAAAGAAATGAGGAAATAAAAGAGCTAAAAGAATATTTCAAAGATAGCTCAAGAAGACAAAATCAAGTCTTATGAGAAAATGTGCAACTAATTCCAGAGTTAGATAATAAAAATGGCAAAACATGTTCAACATTTCTCAACCTTAAAGAACTTAAGAAGAAAATTCAAATCTCATTTGCTATATTTAAGGATTCTACAGAAATAATATTGAATGACCCATGATAAATCAAAAGAAGATGGAACATATACATACAGAGAGTAACTATACCAAAAATAATTGGACAATATTCAATCATTTTAAAAGGTAGCATGGTGTACTGGTCTGGCTTTGTGGGACAAAGCACTGGACTGCAAGGTCAGTTTTAATCACAAGGCTGGCAGTTCAAACTCAGCATGCACTCCTAGGAAACCCTATGCAGGATTGCTATGAGTCAGAACTGACTGAAGGCATTTAGCAACAATAGCAACAAAGAGGTAGCTTATAATCAAGAACCAGTGATCTTTCAGGGAGACCAATCTGCACTGAAGGCATTGGAGAAAATTTCCAAGTATTCATGGACTATATATTAAAATATTTTAACTAATTGATGCATTCTTGAAACATTCATCTATGACAAGAAATTAGGAGCTTTATTGACTAACCATTTGAAAGAGATACATACTTCTGACCATTCAATAGAATGATAATTTACATCACAATATGATTTACATCACATATCATTAAATCTTATTGAAGACAGTTAAAAAAGAGTTGTAACTGTATAGACAGACCGCTACCAAAATCAATTGCAACTGTGGAGATAGAGTACTACCAGATGTTCAAGCCTGATTCAGAAAAAGACATGAAACAGTGATATTATTTCTGATGTCATGTAGGTCTTGACTGAAAGAAGAGATTTTCAAGGTGATATTCACTTGTGCTTTTTTGACTATACAAAGGTATTTGACAGTGTGGTTCATGACAAACTATGGAAAACATTTTGAAAAAAAGGAATTCCTAAATATTTAATTGTGCTCATGAGGAACTTGTACATAGACCAAGAGATAGTCATTTTAACACAACAAAGGGATACTGAATGGTTCAAAACAGTGAAAGGCATGTGTCAAGACTTCATCCTTTCACCATGTGTATTCAATCTGTATGCTGAGAAAATAATCAAATAAACTTGAT
>NW_006408959.1:424723-426480 GCF_000296735.1 Chrysochloris asiatica
ACCTTGCAGTTCAAATGTCTTTGCAGTCTGATGCATTAGCCCACAGCACCATACCAGGAGCTCTAATATATGTGTTGTTTATGAGAAAATGACCCTAATTGTCACATTATTCCTAGAGTAGCAATGGGAATATTGTGAATGTTGATGACACATTGATCATTTATTTACCTTAGAAATGTTATTTTTCTCATTTCTGACTCATAATGATGCTATATAGTATTTCCTAGGATCTGTTGGTTATTTGAGCCTTTGATATTGTAGTTAGCAACCAAATATTCATCTTCCAGTGCCACACCAGGATCCTATACATACACTGGAAATATCAATAGTGATTAGAAAAAGAAACATAACCAGAGGGAAAAAAATTGATAACTATCTCCTCATTATTTAATTCTTCATGTGCCAAGGTCTTCTCTCACTGCCTCATGATATAAGCTAAGTCACCAGAGATGGCCAATTTTAACATGATGATGGAGTTTATCCTGATGAGTTTTTCTAACGTATGGGAAGTACGAGTTTTGCATGTCATTTCCTTTTCTCTGATGTATTTTATGACTCTCATTGGGAATTTTCTCATTGTTATTGTCACCACTATAGACAATAGCCTTCATACCCCTATGTACTTCTTTATTAGGAATCTCTCCATTTTGGATGCATGTTACATTTCTGTAACAGTTCCTAATTCATGTGTCAACTCCCTGATTGACAGCAGTGCCATTTCAAAGGCCAGATGTGTAGTTCAGGTTTTCCTAGTAGTTTTCTTTGTGTATCTGGAAATTCTGTTCCTAACAATCATGGCCCGTGACCGATATGTGGCCATCTGCCAGCCTCTCTATTACCCTGTGATCATGAATCCTCGGGTCTGTATACAGATGACAGTGGCTTCTATCCTTAGTGGTCTAATCTACTCTGGATTCCATGCAGGCAACACCTTCAGGCTGCCCTTTTGTCATACTAATGTTATTCATCAATTTTTCTGTGATGTCCCTTCTCTGTTGAAGCTCTACTGTTCTGACACCTTTAGCAATGAGGTCACAATCCTTGTCTCTGGACTTGTAATTGGTGAAGTTTGTTTCTTCTTCATCATCAGGTCTTACATTCACATATTTTCTACTGTGCTCAAGTTCCCAAGTGGAGCAGACAGAGCAAAGGCCTTTTCCACCTGCAACCCTCATATCCTCGTGGTGTCAGTCTTTCTCAGCTCAAGTTTCTATGTTTATCTAAGGCCATCTGAAATCTCTGCATCCATCCAGGATATGGTCCTTTCTGTATTCTATTCTGTAATTCCCCCTCTCTTAAACCCAATTATTTATAGTCTTAGAAATGAACAAATAAAGTGTGCCATCAGAAAAATCTTAAATAAATAGTTTAATCAGGAAATTGCTTCAACTAATTGAAATAATTAGTTGAAATTCATGTTTTAAGAAATAAATTAATATTGTAGATTGAAATCACTTAAATGTAGTTTTGGATATTTTATATGTATGGTTATGAAAATATATACTTCATCAAAATATTTACATTCTGATGATTTTGAATGGATTATTTTAGCAGTTGAAAAAAGGTCTACTGTAATGAATAAGAAAGTTTCTAAAATTATAAAATTAAAATTAAAACTCTCATTAAATATTTCAGTCTTAAATAGTATGATCATTCAAGACAGTAGTTAATCTTACAGTCCAGAAACAGGACCCTAGGACCATTAAGGGAGAAGAACACAAGTGGAATGAGGGACCTTATCCAGAGAAGCAACGACA
>NW_006408959.1:427480-428893 GCF_000296735.1 Chrysochloris asiatica
ATCTATTAATAATTTGGAACATGAAATATACAAAGTATGAACCTAGGAAAATTTAAAATTTTCAAAAATGAAATGAGGATAGCGAAATAGGGAGAAGCACAGTGCAGACCTCTAACAGTAATGACACAGAATACCAAATGAAGCAGGTCCAGGAGACAATCCCAGAGCACTGAACTACATATAAAGGAATATTTAGAAGTATTGAATGCTTACTGCTACTGGGATTTGTAGCAGAAGCAAGGAAAGTTGTATTTTCCAATCTGCAGATGCCAGCGGGTGCTGAAGCGGCCATCTTGGACAGGACAGAGTGGGATTGAGATCAGAAGAGCACTTCCACCACAGAGGTCTGATCAATCATTGGAGATAAATGTCTGAACATTCTTTTCCTATTCATTGGTCTCTCACTGTCTGTGCCCTCTACTCTAGTGACTAGAAGAGGTTCCTGAGCAAGTGGCCCTCCACCCCTAGAGGGTTCTACAATGCATGTGTGTATATCTGCTCAGCAAAGACCACAGCACACAGAATCTAAGGAGGGGGAGGGGTAAACATGCACTGCTTAAACTGAACAGTCTCCCAAAACAGCTCCAGCCACCTGAATGAGGGGCATTAAAATCATACTCATATTTTCCTATGTTTTCTTGTTTTGTTTCATTTTGCTTTTTGTGATTATAGACTATAGTATCCAATCTGTTTTGTTGTTGTTTTTTGCTGATTTGTTTTTTGGTCTCCTTTTACCTTGGGGAGAGAGGGCTCTTTCTCTCCCTATGTTATCCAAGAAGAAACAGCAATTGTGGTAATATAGCCAAGCAACAATCATACTCTATAAAATCCCCCTATCCTAGCAAGAAACCAAACTAGCTGCTATACACCAGATAAACAGCCAACATTTGCTACAGTTACTTTGAGTTGAATAATATGAAAAGTGAAAAGGGAAACCCATCTCCTGATCACATCTACCTGGAGGCAATCAGAAAGCTTAATAATACATCAAGATACATTCATCCAATTTTTGAGAGCACATCTAATTATTGAAGACACTCACAAGACAGTCAAAGATATAGGCACATGTCGAGAAACAAGATAGAGTAACTGAAACAAATTAGTTAGAGGTAGACATAGACTTCTCATTGGAAGGAGGGCAGTCTTTGGAACTGCATGAGAAGGGATTCAGGAGAATGATATTGAGGTGTATCAAATACTCCATAATGGGGTGGATAAAAATAAGGAAGAAGTCAGGAGAGTGATACAGGAACAATCAATAAGATAGATATAGCATTGGAAATAATTCAAACCTGCTAAGAAAAAGTTCAAATGATTAAAAATAAAATATCAGAACTTGACAATACACTTAAAGAATGAAGTAGAATCGAAGAGATGGAAGCCAGAACCAGCAAGCTGGAAGACAAATCTCTC
>NW_006408959.1:430428-432024 GCF_000296735.1 Chrysochloris asiatica
AACAGCCTGGAACAGCTAGAGCAACAGAAGATACTTCTCTAAATAAACCCAGCAGGAAAAATTGAAAACAAAAAGACAGTCTGATTGACTTTTACAAGAACAAGCAAATTGTTCACCGGGAAGCCATCAAGGCAAGCAATCAGGTCCCTTCAGGAACCCACCAGCCCCCAAGACAGAAAATCTAAAGGGAATATACTAGCAGGTATGTAAGCTTGCTGGTGACCACACTGGTCTACTGGTGAGTGGAAGTGGGGGAAAGGCAGCAATGAAAATATGGGCTGAGTTCAACCACATTCCATAGACTCCCATTGACCTGAAAATTAGAGAAGAGGAAGGCCTGGTTAGTCCAAAGTGCAGTGAGGACCTAGCCACCAAACACTAGAGCCAAGAGTGAAGTATCCAGGTAATATGAAATGAGAGAAGATGAATAGGAATGCCTAAACTTGCAGAGAGTACCCATTTGACCTAGCTTCAATGGCTTAATGATCAGAACTTGAAAGAGGAAGATAAAGAAATATGATAAATGAAATAAGTGTAAATTGTTACAATATGATGAACTTGACATATACTTTTGGATGTAGTATCACAGAATACCAACTGAGAGTGAAGGAGTCTTCACATCAAGGATCAAACCTTTCCCCTCTGTACAAAGGGTTGATAGGGATGGGCAACTTAGCCATTGACTACCTATAATGAGGGAGGTGGGGATAAAGGCACGAAAGTGGCTGGCTTGCAAGTTTTCAAGAGGGAGTTAGTTTCCAAGTGTGTAGAGGAAGACAGAATCCCCAATGAATAGTTTCCATCTTGCCTGGACAAGTCTGGTAAAAGGAGTGGGGATAAGGTTCTGATGATTCAATAGTGAGTAATTATTATGACTAATTGTTATTGTCACAACTGTAAAGAAAGATGTTTTGTAACAAAAAGGGAGGAGTAGTGAATCTTACAGTCCAGGAACAGAGGACCCTATGACCATCATGGAAGAAGAGCATGAACAGAATTTGGAACCCTATTCAGAGAAGAAGCAATATCAGAGATGAGAGTAAACATGATAACATTAAGAGATTGAGCTTGCTCCATCAGATGTTCGCCTGTTTGGTTCTCTGAATGTATCCCTTGGAGGGTGGAGATACACTTCTGATGAAGAAGTGAAGACTGCAGTGTATTGGTAACTCATAGCTCAACCTAGAATACTTTTTAATAATGGAATAAAAAAAGCTTGCTAACAAAGTGTATTGAAAGTAAGGGGATTGTGTCAAAAATGATGTACATGACTTTTCTAAAAGTTTATTAAAATCTATTCTACAACAAAAAATAAAATGTGAATAGAGATAAATGTTGTTAACTGTTGGAACATGGACTGCAACTATGTAATGAAGCAAAGTATATGATTCATTCAATGAAAAATTGATGATATACTCTGTAATCTTTCACTCAATTCACAGTACAACTTTTTAAAAGTAAAATGTAATGTAAAAACATTTATATCCTAGGCATTGACTGGATGACACCTAATAGGAACAATATAAAACAACTTCCATGAGTGTTGATTGATGCAAGCAAAGTGACCCAAGCAGCAATATATATATATATATTTTT
>NW_006408959.1:440104-451824 GCF_000296735.1 Chrysochloris asiatica
TCCACCATGAGTGACCCTGCTGGTATTTAAAATACCAGTGGTGTAGCTTTCAGAATCACAGCAACTCACAAACCACTACAGTATAACAAACTGACAGACGAGTGGCGGACTAATGACAAGGATCTAGATATTTATGTATTCTCTTTCAGTTTTGACAACTACCTCTTTCCTACATTAATGCTTCCTACATTCCATGTCCCAATTGGTAATGGGCATTTGTAATTGTTTCTCCTTATTTTGAATTGTTCGCCATTAGCAAATGAGTATCCTAAACACTTTTCTCAATTCATGTCATTATTGTTAACTATACTTTGTGGAGCCTGCTTTTATCCAATCATATTTTGAATGCCTTCCAAATAGTGGGGCTCATTTTACAGCACTATATCTGACAATGATCCACTGTTATCCATAAGATTTTTCATAGCTAAACATTCAGAAGTAATCCACATCTTCTTCAAAATCTATCTTAGTCTAGAAGTTCTTCTGAAACCTGTCTACCAGGGCGATGCTGCTGGTATTTGAAATACTATTGGGAATTATCTTAACATAACAGTAACACATAAGTTACCACAATATTACAGAAAGTGGTGGTTAATTGTTACTAGTACTTTTCTATTAAAAATATTTTTGCAATGAATGCACTTGTATTTCCACTAATATGCACATAATATTGCTAGTAATGAGATATCTAGGCAATAGGTCAAATGCATGTGACATTTGGCACAATGTGGTTGTTCTGTTTGGACTCACAGTGACACTGTATAAGATTTCAGAGGAGTAACTGGTGGGTTTGAATTGCAGGCCTTGAGACTAGCAATCCAGAGCTTTATTTACAGCGTCACACCAGAACTCCAGAATAGTGAATGATATTTTCCAATTTGTGTCAGAAGGATAGCATTCTTCATTTTTATTCCCACAAAGAGGAATAAAGTGTTTAACTAAACTCAAAAAAAGTATAAGAGATTAGGAGGTTTCTACAAACTTGTATCTGCATTTTCCTTACAGTGTGGGTAGCTAAACATCTTATTCTCAAAATCCATTAGTCTGTGGACTGGAGGTCCCAAGCACAGCTAAAATTTATCCCTGCTGTTTTAGTCTGAGTCCTGCTATGGCACTGAACTGGTAACTGAAAGGTCAGCAGTTCAAAAGAAACCCACCAAATGCTCTTGGAAACCCTAGACAGGATCATTATGAGTCTTAACTGACTCAATCGAACACAAAAACAGCAATAAAATCTTGCTCTGGTGTTATAGTGGGTTAAGTTTTAAGCTATTAACTGTAAAGCGTGTGTTTCAAATCAGCTAGCTGCTACATTACGGAAATATAACACTGTTCTCTCTTGTAAAAAGTTAGTCCCAGAATCCCTAAGGAGCAGTTCTGGCAGAAGGTGTGATTTTGTTTATGATCTAGCTCTAAAACACTTTCTTTTTAAGTCCCACCTATAATTTCTTCCCCTGAATAACTTCCAGATGATTTATTATTCCCAAATGAAAAACATTGTTAAAACAATTCAAAAATCATACTTAATCTAGTCAAAATTATCTTCCGTTCTGCTTTCACCCAGAGGAAACTGAGCATGGTCTTTTTCAGTTCGGATAGATGCCTGAAGTCATCTGTTATCTCTACATTGTTGAAAGCTTGATCTTATTCTTATTTTCTTTCATTATTTCCACAGTGTCTTTAGTTTTCTCTCACACACAGTCACAAAAAGAAATTATGTAATTTAACAAATGACCAGTGCATTGCTGTATTCTAACAAGCCAAAGGAAGATGCTGACGTTTTCTCCAATATTAAAATTGGCCATCTATGCTTACTTGACCCTTACTTGATTATAGAGTGCTGACAATGGAGACACTGTATCAAGTCTCACATTAGCAAACTGAAAGCTAAATTTCTATTGCTTGTAAAGACCTAACCTTCTCAAGAGCCCAAATCCTACTTAATCATTTGTCTCCTGGAAATGAAACCTAACTAGCCAATTAGGACTTACCTACTCAGTTTGAACTAGTTCACAGTTTCCTTTAATCCCAAATGTGAAAAGGCAATGTCTGCCAGTCAATCTAAAATTTACTCAGTGTACTTTCCTTGTTTCAGTGGGTCTACTGTTTAAAAGCCCTTGCACTTGTACTTTGACAGGGAGCACTTGTGTGACTTTCAGACTGGAAGTACCTGCCCCCTTTTCATGAATTAAAATGAAGTTTATAAGAATATACACAAAAGAAAAAAAAAAGTGAGAATTTAAAAAATGAATATTCATGAAGATGATTTAAGTATTAGTGATGTATATTCATTGAATTCATAACACTTGTAATTTGTCACTTTTGAAGTCACTATAGAACTGAAGGTAAATAGCTAAGACGTCTCAAGCATGGTCAAAATTCCAATCACCCTGCTATTGTCAGATTCCAATGGAAGAGTCAATTATTAAAATGGATTGAAATTGTATCCATGGAAATTATTTTATACTAATTTCTTCCTATTAATTTTTTTTTTCTCCATTCAACTTTTTATCAAATATTTGTAAAACACATATGCTGATGTCTGAGTATGAGAAGGAAACCCACACTTTATTTTATGAAAGGTGACAATAGGTGTTCAGATGTATGACCTGATTTTCATAGTTGTGATGAGAAAGATAAACTGGTTAAAGCAACTTCCTTTCTGAAATATGATTATTTAGAATGTACGGTAATTAAATAAGAACGTAAAGAGATGAATAAACCACTTAATATTTCATTTAGCTTTAGAATTTTCAGTACTTACAAAAACAGTGTGTTTTAAAAGGATCAGGATGATTTTGGTCCCCATAAGTTTAAGGTTAAAGACACCCCACATGTCCAACTTTTCTTTATCCTATAATGTTGTGCTTCTGCCGTTAAGTACTGTTGAGTCAGTTCTGATTCATAGCAACCACATATAAGGTTTATGTGGAGCAGCTTGAGAGTTTGAACTGCTGACTCTACTCCTCCTGTCAATTTCTTCCCCATATCCTAGCATCCCCCAGTTTGCTAGACTATCTCACAGAATTTACAGCATGTCAAGGAAATGGCTCACAAGGTTGTGTACACTGGCAAGTCCCAAATCCGAACTTCATGTGCCAGTCTGGAAGAGTCTCACTCAAAGAAAATCAAACTAATGACCCCCCCACCCCCCGCCACAAGGCTGTGAAAGAGTGAAGGGGTCAGCTGGTCTGTAGTGCAAATTGGTGAGTGTGAATTTCCAAGCTTACAGCTGGTACCCATTTGACCAACTAAATTGGCAAGGGATGAATTGATACCTCCAAAAATAAAGAGAGATATATTTGATACTGTGTATAGATGTAAATTGCTTCTGGAATGAAGATACTTTACAACAGGGGAGAAGCTTGTCTCCTCAAAGTACTGGATTAATGTTGTTATTGTTGTTAAGTGCCACTGAGTCTGTTCTAAAGCATAGAGACCCTATATAGGGTTTGAGTTGGTTCCGACCCATAGTGACCCTGTGTAGCATTTCCAAGGAAGCAGCTGGTGAGTTTGAAGCACTGACCTTAAAGTTTAAGCTGACTCTGCAGTCCAGCATATTAGTCTACAATGCCACACTAAGACAACTGCAATTGGGTTGATAGCAATATACAATATACAAACTGAATATTTAAATTGGAGGAGATGGAGTTTTGATATGTTGGTTTATAAGTTTTCTTGGTGCTCAGTTAAAATTTTTTATTTTGGTAAGAATTAATCCTTAAAATATGAAAGAGCCAATGGTTAGAAGACTCAAGGATGGGGGAGGGTTCTTGCAGTGCAGTAAATTACTTTGTATGGCTCTTTTACCATATGATAGAGTCTTTGTAACTCTTACTTAGAACTCTGGTAGTTCTAAGTAAGAGAAGTTGGGAGAAAATACTACAAGAATATGTCATTCACATTTCATGGGTTAATAGGGTAATTATGATTGTAAAAGCCTAGAACTTTAATGTGTATGAAATGAGCGATCCCAGAAATAAAGACGGGGGAGGGGAGGGGGAAATCTCACCACCTTCATATAATAGCCAGGCATGGAACATGTACTTTGGATCCCTAGATCACTGAACGTTGGACCTCTTCAACCTGGAAACAGAAAGTTACAAAACATGAGGGCTGATAGAGGAGAAGCAGCACCATAGAAAAGAACCATAAACCAGACAAAGTGGTAGGTTTTCCAGCCTGTGGAGGAAGCAAAGATGAGTGAGTTTTGGAATGATTTTGCTTCCAGAGTGGGATGTGTCAAGATACATCTAATCAGGTTAGTCGGGTTTGCTGATCCATGGCACTAGAGCTGCATACCTTCAGACTGAGTCTTACAGTGGAGTGGTATTTACTGTGGCCATTTATCAAAAATCCTAATAGAGGCTTGCTGCCTAGGCCCAGAGAGTCCTGACTGTACACATGGCTGAGGAGAACTGGTCCTGAGTGGAAGAACTATGTCCTGAACATTTCTGACCCCGAATCAAAATTTGTTAACTTCCTTAATAAACTCCATATCTATGAGTATGGTGTCTGAGTTCAGTAGGGGCTTTGCAATTAATTATTAAAACTGAGGAGAAAGTCTTATGGTAGGAATGACTGGTGTCAATTTTTGCATTGTTTATTTCTATTTATAAATATACAACATTAGTTACCACACATGGACTTTAATTGGGTCCAATTTACTGCCAAGAGACAATAATCACCTGAGCTGCTCCCAAGAAGACTAATGTGAATGCTAAATGTTCAGGGCTGAGTTCCCAAAAGCTTTTATCTGGTTGCCATGTTAATTGATGCATATTTAAGAAAATGGGAACTCTATCACCCTTCTTAGATTATAGTGTTACTAATGCAGTATATATAAATAAATAGAAATTGATGTTTTAGGCCATAGTTTACACATTCATATAAGCTACAATTGATGGCTTATTTGTGAGCTTCATTAAAAATTGTGTTCCTCCATCCAGGGTATAACATAGTGAGTATATTTTTAAGCATTATTTTTATCCTTATTCTTGCTTCCATATTGATGCTTCTTGTTAACTACTTTGAATTTTCTTCCTATCTTTTTTGGGAATATATGATAAATTGTAATTGAAAACAAAATTGTATGTAAATACTGGTATAACACATGTCCTTTAACATTGGAGCAAAATGTCAGTCAAACCAAATATTTCGTAACACTAAGTGATTTGTTTGAATTAAGTTAAAATTGGAGCTGTACATCATGACTTGAAATAAAGCAGTGAATGAGCAATATATTATCTCATCATTTCAAGGATAGGGGCTGTCCAGTGAGTTAAAGAATTAAAAATAAAAGTAGTCAATTTTTTATGGCAAGTATGAACTGAAACTTAATTTTTAAAGATGAGGCTTTCTACTCCCGTAAAGATTTACACCCTCGGAAACCCTGTACAGGGTCTCTATGGGTCGGACCCGACTCGATGGCACTTAACAACAACAACAACAATGTCTCTTGGCAGATATCTCAGGGAACTTTGGAGGGTTTAATGCTTAAGAATTCCCCCAAAACCAAAATTATAATGCAAAAGAAAAAACTACATAAGCATAACACAAAGGAGAATTTATTATTGTTAAGTGCCATCGAGTTGGTTCAGACACACAGCCAACCTGTATAAGGTTTCTGAGGAGAAGCTGGTGAATTCAAACTTCTTATCTTGAAATGCAAACTGACCTTGCAATAGAATGCTTAACCTATGGTGCCAATCCAGAACTCCACAAAGTAGAATATATAACTTTTTTTTTTAGATAACAAGCCCTACATTATATGCTCAAGTGCAGAATTTAAATACCATGTTAAAAACTAGGTTGTAAATTGTCTATAAAAGAAGCCCTGGTATCTCAGTGAGTAAGTGCTTTGTTGCTAACCAAAAGATCTGTGTTTCCAAACCACCAGCTACTTCATAAAGATGTGGCAGTCAGTTTTTATAAAGACTACAGTTCTTGGAAACCCTGTGGAATAGTTGTACTTTATATTGTACAGTCACTTCTTGTATCAACTAGATGGAAACAAATAAGTCTATAATCCAGTGCTGAGAAATGGTAGGCTCTCGGTGTTCATTTCCTGAATGACTAAAACAAGTATGTATGTAAATGAATTAATAAAATAATTGAATGATTACTCAAATGAATTTTCTTTTATTTCTTCAAGGTACAAAAAGCCTTCATATTGCTACACAAAAGGCTTTGAACTATGTATTAACTTCTCTTCAAGAGAATGCAATTCAACTAGTGATCCTATGTAGAATATTACTATGTAGAATAAAATGTAGACATTTTCTATTTACAAGAAGACGTCAAATCAGGGCTTCTTTTATAAATAATTACAACGTAGTGTTTAACATGGTATTTAAATTCTGCACTGAACATTACTTCAGTTTCTATAAAGGATTAAAATTTAAAAATTATATGGAAGGGCTAATTATTTTTTTACAAAATAAGTTTCAATAAATTGAAGGAATTCCTTTAATCCATGTACTCTTTTAAGTGTCTTCTAGTTTTTGATACATTGCCATACAATAAACCCCTAAAACATACATTACAAATTTATTTTATGATCAAGACTTTCTTGTGTTGTTGAGTACCACTGAGATGCTTGTAACTCATAGGGCCCTTTTATAGGAATGTCTTCAGAGAATGATTGGTGGGTTTGAACTGCTGATCTTGTTCTTAGTTCCCTAGTACTTATCCTAAAGCACCAAAGGACATTTAACAACTAAATGTTTCTGTTTTGAAATAATTTTATTTTATTGATAGAAAGTCAAGTTAAAACAGCCTGTTGGATAAATATAAAATGGACTTAAAAAATATGTTTCAAATATATCATTCTCTCAGTCTTTTGTATTCTGAATTATTTTTCCTAATTTAATATAATAGTAAAGGTTTGTGGTGAGGCTACTGCAGGGAATGTAAATCTATTTTCAGAAGCCCTCAAGCATCTAAATATACAGGAATAGAAACATATTCAGTACTTAGGATTAGGGAGACACTGACCTATTTTCAGAAATTAAAAATTTGAATCTTTTAAGTAAGTTATCTGGGATTTCTCATGTGGTGTTTGTTGTAGGATCAGCACTGAACTGTGAACCACAAGATCAGGAGTTCAAACCACCCTCTGCTCCATGGAAACCTTATACAGGGTCAGAGTCCTGGTGTGGTGCTGTGGGTTAATGCACTGGACTGTAAAGTTGGTTAGAACTTTAGGTTGGTGGCTCAAGCTCATCAACTACTCCTCAGAAACCCTATACAGGGTCACTATGGGTCATAATCTACTTGAGAACACTTAACAACAACAAAAGCAAGTAAGTTATCAATAAATATAATGCTTACTGCTGGTAAATAGCTAGTTAATGATGAAAAGTTCTTAATGTGTCTTGCTTGTGTAAATAGCATTTCTTTTAATTTCCAGATTTTGACTAATTATCAATACGTTTTGTACTTTAAGAGAAGATATTTTTATTAACTTAACATGAGTCAGAACCAACTTAACGGTACCTAAGAACAGCAAGTCTTGTAATAAGAATTAATCATATGGAGTAAATGTAATTTACTCAAAATAGAGATAAAACACTACAAAAATGTAAATTATATAGCATTGCTAATAACACATGAATTCTATATACTGCAGATTTTGTTAACTAATCGTGGGTTTCACAGACAGGATATTATTAACTTATGAACTTTGCCTGCTAATCTTAAACACCAGCAAAATAAATTTTCAGTCCCTAAACAGAAGAAACTTAGTTGGCATTCTCTAAAATGTAAATATGCATAAGCAAGAACAAGATAAAAGTGAATTCAAAAAGCAAATTGTGGTGTCATTAGAATGTGTACTAGTTAACTCAGCATATCAACTCTGTAAGGTCTCCTAACATACAGGACTAAGAGAAATACTTTAAAATAATTCTCTAAAAAGTAACTTATATATTTAATTTTTATGTAAGAGAAGTATTATAACAAAAGCTTCATAACATAGTTATTTTTGCATTCTTTAAAATTTAAAGTGTGTATACTTCAGCAGCAAATAATTCAATAGGATTTTAAAAAATGAAAAAAAAAAAAAAAATCCCCTTCCTCACTTCCTTTTTCTCTAAAGAACCCCTTGGTGCTTCTCAATTCTTTATATTTATTTTATTTTGTATTTTCACTTACATTTTTTTTTGTCACTCATTTAATTTTAATTGCTTTTGTTGGTTAAAAAATGATAGAGGACACAAATTTACCATTTTTTACTTACACTTAATATAACCAAGTGTTTTCTAGTAAATTAAAACATGTAGTAGAATATAGTAAGACTATTTTAGTGTCAATTCTCATCTGTATAAGAAAAAAATTTCTGTTGTGTAGCAAAAATAATTCAGATTAGCTAAATCAGATATTTGTTATTAGAAAACTTTTTTTAAAATGTAATTTTGGGCAGGCTCCTAGTTTTAATTTTTTTTCTCCTAGCATTAGTTACATTAAAACTATTCTTTAATCTCTAGCAGAATTAGGATTTAAGCTTTAGATCTCAGTCACTTAAACCAATTTGCGGGAGACACAATTCAGGGAAGAAAATGTCCAGACTAGATTGGACTGGATCTACAGTGTTATTGTAACTTATTAAATTACTTCAAAGTATACATGCTGGACTTTTGTTTACACAAGGTATTAGAGAAAACTTTAGATAGATTGAGAAAAGCAAAAAATGTGTTTACTTTCATAGCAGGTTGGTGAAATACACTTTCAGAAAACAGACAATCCTCCAGATTTATAATAATATATATCCTATCCTCTTTATTCGAATGACTCATTTTAATTTTCTCTAAAACATTTTTAAGTATGTGAACATTTAAATTTTATTTAAATACTTAACTATTCAGTCTTTTCCTATTATGTGCCAACTAGTCAGTACAGACACAAAAACACTTGTATAGCATTTTCAGGGAGCAGATGGTAACTTTGAACCTTGAATCTTGTGATTAACCACCCATACTCATAGTACCACACCAGGATACCACTGTCTAGTCTTCATCTCTTTTAATAAAATACTACTTTCAAGAAATTAGGGACTCTTTGGCTTATTACTCAAAAATATTCCTATTCTATAGATGCTTTAAATATATGTTTGTTAAATCAATGAATCAATTAATAATTATATGTTATTTATATTGCTAAGAATAAAGATTACTATCTCATTTTACAGATGAAGTAAACATATTTAAGGAGAAGTTTCTTGTAAATGGTGCTAACTAACAAGTGATGGTGATAGTTCCCAAATATCTCATTTCTTCATTCGTCAGCCAAACTTCTGGTGACTCGTATATAGGAAAATTTGTCTTTCCTAAACATGTTATCGATTTATGATATGTTGCTGTTGTCCTTAAGTACTTTGAAGTCAGTTCCAACTCATAGTGACCCTGCACAGAGTTTCTGAAGCTGTAAATCTTTACAGGAGCAGAAAGCCTCATCTTTCTCCCATGGAACAGCTGGTAGTTTCTAACTGCTGACCCTGAGGTTAGCAGCCCGATACGTAACCACTACGCTACCAGAGCTCCTTGATTTATGATGTATGTGCCTATTATATTATAATTAGACTATTGGTATTGCATGATAGGATGAATACTGGAATTTGAGACACAAGGTTGTCAGTTCAAGACCACCAGCTGCTCCTCGAAAACCCTAGACAGGTTTCCTATGAGTTGGAATTGACAGTGCTGCAATTAACAATATATGATCATTATTTTAATGCAGATTGAAATTCATCTTGATCAAAACAAGAAGGCATACTTTGAAATCTGAAAGTGCTACTGAATTTAGCAGAGGTTATCAGTAGTCATTTGTCTGTTGGATGCATCAAGTCTGTGAAGATCACTGAAATGGAGGCAGCTTGTTGAGTGAGAGAAACAGCAACTGTTAAAATTGGGCAAGTCTTTTGTGCTATACCAAAATTGGTTAAAGAACTACCTCTCAGGATCTTTGAGAAATTTAGAAATGATATGACAGTAGTCTGGGTAGTTTGATATGGTTACACATAGGTTGTCATATGTTGGAGCAGATTGGAACTCACAAAAATCATATTATATGTGTCTGACAGTTACAGATGTACTAAATATAATGGTTCAAAACTATAATAATATTAGTATTTCCACAGAACAAGCAACAATTAAAGGAGCATTCATAATGTTCTGAATACGTTCCTAAATTTTTGCACACTGCGTCAAATCTAATTCTGACCACATGCTAAGAGAGATTGTTTTCAGCTTTTTAATCAATTCAAGACTGAACATAGAGTTAAAATGCCAACTTTGCAGAGTGATTGAACTATTATTCTAACAGAGATAACAGTAAATCAGATACCTTAACCTTTGCTTTCCATCTATTTGACCAACTTCAAATAATTTTCCAGAATATAAATCTGATTACAAATTGTTTAACATATAGGGATTCTGATTCTATATTGATAACAGTGTGAACACTTTCCCACTCTGAATCAAAAGGTAAATTGGTGAAAAAAAAAGAAAAAAGGAGTAAGCTAGATTAATACTGTAAGTTATCTTGCCACCATTTGTTTATTTATTTATTTATTTTTAACAGTAAGTGGAAAGAAAATAAATTTGAAAACTTGGAAAACTGAAGATGATAATAAAGCAATATTAGGAGAAGCTTAGAGCCTCCAAGAGGAACTTGGAACAGGATCATTATACTGAGATGAACATTTATCTCCATGCAAGGTAGACGATGAGTAGAGAAATAATTTAAACAATTAGAATTTAATAGGAAATAAGAATCAGATGCATTGTGTGGTAACTACATGAGGTAAGGAGGTTTTGAACAGCTTTAGATATTTCAGAAGGTTCGGTTCCAAATTATTTCAATATTGTATGTCATAGTGGTAGGAAAGGTAATGTGGACATTATTATGTGTACAATACTGCTCATAGAATGGGGATGATTATTCTCAGTATTGTCTATTGCTTCAAAATAAGGATGCAAGACTGGAAAAGACCATCTAAAAGACTTTATTTCAGTTAGTCACCAACTTCATATTATATCAAAATGTTACTTTAAAGACTAAAAATTTCAACATAATTTAAATACATACTAAAAAAATAGTTTATATTGAGTTGACTCTGAATCTTACTGAGCCCATACATGTCAAGCCCACAGAAGATAACTATGCTCTGTAGGAGTACTGGGGTGGTACCCTAGAAAAACAATGGACTGCTAACCATAAGACCAACAATTCAAACTCACCAACTGCTACTTTGAACTCCTGTACAGAGTCACTGTGAGTCAAAACTAAGTAGATGGTACTTAATAACACAATATAAATTTGTTGAAAGTATATCATGTGGCCTTGTCTCTCAGAGACATACACCCTTTTGGTTAGCATCAATCATGCTAAATGTATGAAAAACTCAAGGACTCCATTTATATTAATATCTATATATTTAATGGTGAAAATACAAATGTTCATCTAGAAATATTTAGAAATAAAAATTAAGCATTTTATATGTTTTTTATGACAAACTAATGATATTCATTTCATTATTCCAATAGGAATAAGAATATTATGGAGACTCATGAGGCACTGCATAATTTACCATCTAAATTATTAGGGACATCAACTGCAATCAAAATTAAGAAAGTGGTAATAGAAATTCAACTGCAAACCATCTTCTCATAATTTAATACTTCATGTATTCAGGGATCCCATATGAGGTAATAATGAAGCAA
>NW_006408959.1:451924-454383 GCF_000296735.1 Chrysochloris asiatica
CCCATATGAGCTGCTTCTTCCAGAGATGTCCAATTCCAATGTGACGATGGAATTTCTCCTGATGGGGTTTTCTGATGTATGGGAACTCCGCATTGTGCATGCTGTATCTTTCTCCCTTATGTATTTGTTGACTCTTATTGGTAATTTTCTCATTGTTATTGTCACCACCCTGGACAAAAGCCTTCACACACCCATGTACTTCTTTCTCAGGAATCTGTCTATTTTGGATGCATGCTATATTTCTGTAACAGTTCCTAATTCATGTGTAAATTCCCTGCTTGGGAGCAATGTCATTTCAAGGAAAGGATGTATGCTTCAGGTTTTCCTGGTGCCTTTCTTGGTGTATGTGGAGATGATGTTTCTCACTGCTATGGCACATGACCGCTATGTGGCCATCTGCCAACCTCTCCATTATCCTGTGATTATGACTCCTCAAGTCTGTATCCAGATGACACTGATTTCCATTTTTAGTGGTCTTGTGTACTCAGGATTTCACACAGGGATCACCTTTAGACTGACCTTCTGTCATTCCAATGTTATTGGTAAGTTTTTCTGTGATGTCCCCTCTCTACTAAGACTCTCCTGTTCTAATACCTTTACCAATGAGATCATAAACTATGCATCTGCTTTCTTGGTTGGTGGATTCTGCTTCACGTTTATCATCAGGTCTTACATTCACATATTTTCTACTGTGCTCAAGTTCCCTATTGGAGCAGACAAAGCAAAGGCCTTTTCCACCTGCATTCCTCATATCCTTGTGGTGTCTGTCTTACTCACCTCAAGCTCCTACGTTTATCTAAGACCCTCTGAAATCTTAGCAACCATCCAGGATATGGTGCTTTCTGCATTGTACACCATAATTCCTCCTCTCTTCAATCCAATTATTTATAGTCTTAGAAATGAACAAATAAAATATGCCATCAGGAAATTAATAAAAGTTTAATCAGGAAATGTATAGGAAATAACTTAGACTTACCCTAAACTTTTAGTTGTAATCCATCTATGTTTTCAGAAAAAAAAAAAAATTGAAATTATAAACTGGTTTATATGAAGAAGGATGTGACATCAGGATTGGAGGAAAACTCATAAACAACTTGTGATATGCAGATTATACAACCTTGATTGCTTAAAGGGAGAATAATTTAAAATGCTTACTGATGTAGATCAAAAACAGTATGGGTTGTACCTCAATTTAAAGACAACAAAAATCCTCCCCACTAGAGAAATAAGTAACATCCTGAAAAATGGAAGCTTGAAGTTGTCAACAGCTTCATTTTGCTTTAATCCACCATCAATACTCATGGAATTAGCAGTCAAGAAATCAAATGATGCATTGCCTTAGGCAAATAGTTACCCAAGAACTCTTCAAACTGTTCAAGATCAAAGATGCCAGTTTAAGGACCAAAGTGTGCCTGACCCAAGTTATGATATTTTCAATAGATTCACATGCATGTGAAAGTTGGAAAATGAATAAGGAAGACCATAGAAGAACTGATGCATTTGGATTATGGTGTTGGAGAAATATCAAAGGTACCGTGTACTGCTAGAGAACAAACAAATCTGTTATGGAAGAAGTACAACCAGAATGCTCCACAGAAGCCAAGATGGCTAGACTTTGTATCTAATACTTTGTACAGGTTATCAGGAGGGACAAGTCCCTGGAGAAAGATATCATGATTGGTAAAGTGAAGGACAGTGAAAAGGAGGGAGCACCTACTATGAGTTGGATTGACACAGTGGCAGCCCAACAGGTTCAAGGGCAGCAGCCATGATGAAGATGAGACAAGACTTGGTAGTGTTTTGTTCTGCTGTACATAAGTTTGCTCTGGGTAGGAGCAAACTCAATGGTACCTAACAACAACAATATTTTAAGGATATTATGGAAATCCATTAAAATATATCACTTACCAAAATCTTTAATTTCTATGGATTTTGAAGGATTTGAATTTTCATTTGGGTTGGTGATCACGTATTTATGATAAGCAAGCCTTAGTTTGGCAAGTAAAAAAATTCTACTAAATATGTCAGTCTTAAAACACTTAAAATGTTATCATTCAAAATGTTTTAAGTTAAATTTTATCTTTTGTGTTTATCAACACTGATAAATTAAGAAGCCTTAAAAGAATATTGTATCAATTTATTTTTAAATGACATATTTAGTGTTATAGAAAAAAATTAAAACATGCACTCATTTATTAATTTGCTACTAAGTTTGAAATCATATGTCTTTTGAGGAATATAAAGATATCAAAAGGTATGTTGTGTGAAGGGAAGTTCATATGGTTCATGGAATGTGCATGTATCAGGAGATCAGAACCTCTTTAAACTGCTTATCTTACATAGTATGAAAAAATGGGTAAATAATAATAACACTAATGTTTTGTTTAAAATAAATTGAATTTATTGATTTTACACATGAAAATATGGAAATGAAAAATGTTTTGCTGTTATTTAAATAC
>NW_006408959.1:454508-455056 GCF_000296735.1 Chrysochloris asiatica
GTTGCTAAGAGTTGGAACCGACTTGAAGGCACTTAACAACACAACAACAATGATATATACATATATCTATATTAAGTACTGGTGTAGTGCTGTGAGTTAATGTGCTAGATTGCAAGGTTGTTTGAACTGCAAGTTTGGTAGTTCAAGTTCACCAACCACTCCTTGGACACCCTATACAGGGTCGCTGTGGGTTAGAACCTTCTCTATGACAGTTAACAACAATTATATATATAAAAACAACTGTATTTATATATATATATTATCTATCTTCATTTTGTGTGGATAGATAGATAGATAGATAGATAGATAGATAGATAGATAGATAGATGATATGTCGTTGCCAGGTACCATTGAGTCAGAACCGACTCATAGCGACTCCATGCACAGCAGAATGAAACAATGTCTGATCCTGGGCCAACTTCATTACCGCTGCCACACTTGAGTTCATCAATAATACCACCTGGCCAATCCATCTCATTACTGGTCTTCCTCTTTTTCTCTGACCCTCCACCTTACCCAGCATGACATCCTTCTCCAAGCGACTGTTC
>NW_006408959.1:456216-478604 GCF_000296735.1 Chrysochloris asiatica
GGGTCATTGAGGGCCATAGTGTTAGGTTCCTCTAGACTCTTTCTGACCAGTAAACCCAGTCTTTTTTTTACCTTTTAAATTACATAATTTTGAATTTTGCTCCACATTTTCTCCCACTCTACTGAGATCTTCAAATGGGCTCCTTCTCAGGACAGTTGGTTTTAGTAGCCAAGTGTGATTTAGTTCTTCTGGTCTGAGTTGTGGACAGTGATGTTCAAAAGTTCCATTAGTCCATTGAACTAACTGATTCCAACCTTACCATTCTTCTTTCTTCTGCACATGGAGAGACCAGCACCTGCACTTTAGATGGAGGATCATGAGCTTTCAAGATCTCAGACACTACTCACCAAAGTAGGATGTAGAACACTGTCTTTGTGGACTATGTTATACCAATTGACCAAAGTGATCCATGAGACTTTGGTCCTGATCTCCAAGGTGCAGCAACACATTGCTTTAAGATGTTTGATAACATCTAGAAAGTTTTCATCATTTTTTCCTGCTGTGTGTTCCACCACATTCATAGCTATGTTTTCAGGAGAGGTACATACTCATGTAAAATATCCTCTGTCAACCTCTTATGTATTTATTGTTGTTGTTGTTAAGTGCCGTTGAGTCTATTCCAACCCATGGTGACCCTGTATAAGGTTTCCAAGGTGAGATTAAACTACTGACCTTGCAGTTCAAATGGCTTTGCAGTCTGACGCATTAACCCACAGTGCCACACCAGGACTCCTTTGTATTTGTAGCATATATAAATATGTATGTATCCCACTCTTCCTCTGTTACTCATCCAGCCTGTGTATCAATCATTAATCTACATAGAGATATATGCATCTACATATATCACTATTTACCTTTAGAGTTTTTTTTTTTTTTTTTTTTTTTTTTAAGGTAATGAACGTTTAATGTTATCAGTATAGGGTTTCCAAGAAGCAATGGGTGGGTTTGGTAGGTTTGAACTGCCAAATTTGTGGTTAGCTGTCTAGTGTTTAGCCTACAGGATCACAACAAGACTTCATATAAGTGGTAGTAATATTCCCATTTTATAGGCAAGATTTTTTTCTCTTGTTCTTTGAACATGTTATCAGAAGATTTTAGTCCATGAAGATGAACATATGGGTGGTTATAGTGGAGGGTCAACTAAAAAGAGGAAGTCACCCAACAAGATGGATTGACAGAGTGACAGAAATTGTGAGGATGGTACAGGACAGGGCAATATTTCATTCTGCTGTACATAGGGTTGCTGTGCTTCAAAATCAACATAATGGTACCTAACATTAGAAATTTGTTAAGGACACTCAAGAGGTAGTTCCATCTTGGATCACAGTCATTATCTATTGAACAACAAGGAGTTTGGAAAATATTAATGGGGCCAATGTCATAGTTATTGTAAATATTACAACGATTATTCTATGAAGTTTATTAGTGCCATATAAAGGCTAAAATACCAGGGCTCTCTATAAATCTAACACATGTTATTTAAAAAAAACTAAATAAAAAACATATGAAGGGAACCAAGGAAGTGTAAGTATCCTTACTTTAAATGGACTGTCTGGATTAATTACTTTAATAAACAAATTTTGAAAATTAATAGTTATTACTATTATACAAGGAGCTCTGGTAGTTTTGTGGTTATGAACTGGACTGTTAACTTCAAGGTCATCCATTTGAGAGTACCAGCCATTGTGCTCCTTTAAAGATTTGTTGTTGTTGTTGTTTTTATGTGCTATGGAGTCATTACCGACTCATAGCAACTCTATGCAACCCTCACTCCCTCTCTGGGTAGGGTCACACTTTCTGCTCTTCTCCTTGATGGTCCCAGGGACCTGCACTCCTGTTGTAAGGACCGAAACTTTGCTTGACCAAACTTTAGCATGGCTTCAAAAATTATCCAAAAGCACCTAGGCCTCCGCTTATCTATAGCATGACTAAACTCAGCTGCCAGGAAATATACAAGCAAAACATTTCCCCTAAAGGTCATAACAATTAGGTTAGGCCGCCCTAAAACATCATTGGAAATACCCCACACCTGCAAGAAACTGACAAATTGACCTCAGAAACAAATCTGCGTAAAGGTCAGAATACTTACTTTATGCCAAAACCAATCAGCTTAAAGGTTAATATGTTCACCAATTGCAAAATGCTTTTGTACTGTTGCCTAAATCTGCCTAGTATAACCCTATAAAAAGTAATGAAACAAACAGATAGGGGTCGCCTTCATCTCCTAGTTTCAGGAGTCCTTGTGAAGGTTGACCCCAACGCGTTGGCAAATAAACCCCTTGCTTTTGCTTCGAACTCGAGTCCTGTTGATTTTGTTGGGGTCTCCTACCAATGAGGCCCTCTGGGGCCTAACAGTCTCTTCTGATAAGTTGGCTAGGTAGCTATCTTCCAAATTTCTTGTCATAGATGAGTGGATACCTATAGTGTCGCGTTTGTTTGTTGAAAGATTTCAATTCCTGGAACTGTGTTCTTTGTCAATGCCTTAGGGTACAATTTAGGATTTTACCTTTTCGACCCTTGTTTCTTAATCATGTGTTGATTAAAAACATAATAATTTACAATAAATAAGTCATTGGTCTTGCAATATTCTATCATGCATCATTTCTATCAACAAGACCATATTTTCCATCTACTAATGCTTCCACTAAGGAGCTCTGGTAGCATAGTGGTTACGAATCGGGCTGTGAACCGCAAGGTCAGCAGTTCGAAACTACCAGCGGTTCCGCGGGAGAAAGATGAGGCGTTCTGCTCCCGTAAAGATTTACAGCCTCAGAAACCCTGTGCAGGGTCGCTATGAGTCGGAACCAACTCCACGGCACTCAACAACAACAACAACAATGCTTCCACTGGTGTGGTGCTGTGGGCTAATGAGTCAGACTGCAAAGTCATTTGAACTGCAAAATTGGTGGTTCAAGCTCACCAGCTGCTTCTTGGAAACCCTATACAGGGTCGCTATGGGTCGGAATTGACTCTATGCCACTTAACAACAAAAACAATGCTTCTACTTTGTTTCCAAACTTTACATTATAATCACCAGTAATTGTGAATACATTTTGACTGCATGTTTGACCAATTTCAGACTGAAGAAATTGCCCCAATTCTTAATTAAGTTTCATTATAACAGACTTTAGTGGTTGGTTTCTATATTTGAATAATATTGATATTAATTGGTATTCCTTCCAGATAGATCTTGAAATGTTCTTTTTGATGATGAATGAGATGGCATTCTTCCTCAATTGTCATGTCCTGCATAGTAAATCATACACCAGTCAATATCTACTCACCAATGCCTAAGATATCAATCTTTACTTGTACCATTGCATTTCTGACAACTTTCTATTTTCCTACATTCATACTTTGTGACTTCCATGTCCAATTTTTAATGGATATTAAGCTGTTTCTCCTCGTTTTGAGTTGTGCTCCATCAGCAAATGAAATTCATGAAATCTTAATCCATTTGCATCATAACAGTCAACTTTACTTTGAGGAGGCAGCTTTTCCCCAGTTGTATTTGAGTACCTTTCAAACTAAGAGACTTGTCCAGCACTATATAAGACAATGTTATGTTGCTATTAATAAGATTCTCAGTGACTAATGATTCAGAATTTCTCCTTCTTCATAGTCTTTTCTAGTCTGAAATCTCAGTTGTAACCTGTCTACCATGTCGGACCCTGCTGAGGTTGGCTATATTCATGCCATTATGTTCAACTCTACTTTGAAAAGGCATTTCCTCCTCAGTGGTATTTTGAGTGCCTTTCACCTTGTGGCTTTTGTCTTCTGGTGTTATAATTAACAATTTCTGTTGGTATTTATTTATAAGGTTTTCAGTGGTTACATATTCAGAAATATCTCTCCTTCTTCCTAGTCTGTCATAGTCTGGAAGTTCCACTGAAATTTATTCACCAATTGATCCTGATGATATTTATAATACCAGTGATATAGCCCACAGTCACATAGCAACATGAAAGCCACCACAGAGAGACAAACTTGCAGATGAGTTATGACACAAGAATAGTCACGAATCTGTGAAACTCCTTATGCCATGGAACAACCTGGATGTTATAATCTTGAGTGAAATAAATTAATCATACAAAAATATTACATAAGATCACAATTAAAGAAACAAGTTTTCTTATTAAAAGAGATGTTGTTTAATGGCTGCTAATGTAGGAAAGAAGGAAAAAGTGAGTCACTGGCTGGAAGGTTAACTTGGATGAAGAAAAAAACAAAACAAAACAAAAACAGCATTACAAATAAATAAATGATCCTGTGGATCACAATAGATCATGGTGTTGTCATTAGTTAAAACATAACTTAATGACAGTACTCTCAGAAAAAATAAACAAATCTATCCAGCAAGAAGTACAACCACAATTCCCTTTGAAGCAAGGGCGGCAAGACTTTATCACTAGTTTTTTTTTGAAATATTGTCAGTAAAGTGTACTCCCTGGAGAAGGATATTATGCATTGTAAGTTGGAAGGTCAGTGAAAATGAGGAAGATCTTCAAAGAGATAAATTGACACAGTTCCAGAAACAGTGGGTTCCAGCATAACAATGATTGTGAGGATGACACAGGACCAGGCAGTATTTCATTCAGTGTGCATAGGGAAACTCTGTCTGAGAATTAACTCATCAACACCAAAGTTCAAAGGTACTCTGTATAGTGTTTCCAAGGACCACCCGGTGGGTAAGAACAGCCAAGATGGTAGTTACAAATCCAATGCTTAACCTAGAGAATCATACAACAATTCCAGATATATGTGAAATTAAAAAAAAATTCTAAAAATTAAACATTTAAATTTATTGTTTGTAATAGTGACATTCATATGTTTCAAAGTCAAGATTACAAAAGAAGGTATATCCACAGAAGTCTTCATTCTACAAAGTAAATCAAAAGTATTGATACTAGGGCTCTACTTTATACATTCTAAATTTTATTCCAAATAACATGTATTTAAATATGTCTGCAATCAATGGATGGCTGCAGATTAGCTCTCTCAGTAATCTTCACATTCCGTCTCACTGTTGTATTTGTTGTTAAGAGGAGCTGATTTGATTCTGACTCATATTTGTTGTTAAGTGGAGCTGATTTGATTCTGACACTGAAAGGGTTTCTGGAGTCCTGGTGAGGTACTAGAATTAATTCTGTGTGAGACCTTAGAAGAACAATTGGATGAGAAAAAATACTGTTATAATTAAAGACAGGGGACTGACTTCCCTGGAGGAAGAACAGATTTAAATCACAGATGACTTAACAAAATTACTTGCATAGAGGTTTTCTAAGAAATTTAAATGTTTCCATTCCTTAGTAAAAGGATCATATCTTCTTGGGAACATCCAGAACGTAGGACTGAGGAAGAAGGTATATATTCCATATCTTTCTGGCATTACAGACTTTATAATGGAAGCATATTTTATTTAAAAGATTAAATTTTCACATGAATCTGCAAAATTAACACAATCTGTAAAATTTGAAAATTGAGTTCATAGAATATTTTGTCAGAGTATTTTGAAGATTATTTTGTCAAAGAATATATTGCAGTTTAAATGACATAGTACCTCTGATATGCTAAGTAAATGTAAGGAAGTATATAAAACAATCTCTTTGAGTTGATTTGGACTCATAGTAAGCTTAAAGAGCAATAGAACATCTATGCATGTGTTTATGACTGGGATCTTTACAAAATCCAACTGCCATGTCTTTGTTTCATGTGGTGGCTGACTGGTGGATTCAAACTGCTAACCTTCTGGTTAGTATCCAGGTGCTTAACCATTGCATCACCAGAGTCCCTTTATTAAGCAATGTAACATATGCTGGTTTAAGAATTGTCTTCATTCTTCCTGTGACTCTGATGATATACTTATCCCTATTTTCTATCAATTTTGGGACCTTATAGATTACATCTGTGTGTAAACTGTTCTTGTTTAATTAATACTACACAAAATAAAAGCGTATATGTTACTAACTTGGTGCCAGCAATCCATGAAGGGAACAAAGTATTTTCAGAAATAATTGCAGGTAAATGATAGTCTAATTTACTGAAGTAAAATAAAATTTATGAAAAAGATGTATGTGATGATGGCAATTTACATCTTATGCATGAATACTGTGATTATACATTGGAATCCTGGTGTAGTACTATAAAATAAGCACAGGACAGCAAAGTCAGTTTGAACTGCAGGTTGATAGTTCAGACTCAGCAGCCATCCCTTGGAAACCCTACACAGGATCGCTATGAGGGATCAACTTGATGGTACTTAACCACAACATACATTTGATGAGGAATTTATAAGATTAAACTCATTTTGTCCTTATAAAAATGTTGTGTGGGATCAGATAAATTATGTATTTTGTTGGAGATCTTCATCTTTTTTCACTGACCTTCCACTTTTGCAAGCACAATATCCTTTTCCAGTGTCCGATTCCTCTTAATAATATTTCCAAAGTAGGAGAGAAAAGCTTCACCATCCTATCTTCTAAAGAACATACTGATTGTACTTCTTCCAAAATAGGTTTGTATGCACTCCTGGCAATCCATGGCATTTTCAATATTCTTCTACAACACCATAGTTCAACTACATCGATACTTCCTTATTTATTATCAAACTGTCATGTGTATATACGTAGATTGAGAATACCACAGCATAAGTTGTTGTTGTTAAGTGCTGTCAAGTCAGTTCTGACTCATAGCGTCTCTGTACAGGGTTTCTGAGGAGCAGTTGGTGAGCCTGAATTGCCAACCTTGTGGTTCAAACCGACTTTGCAGTCCAGCGCATTAACTCATAGTGCCACAGCAGTCATCAACCTGATATCTTGGATCTTGAATACTTGAATAGGGTCTTTTGCAGCAGATTTGCCTACTGCAATATGCCCTTTGATTTTTGGACTACTGCTTCTGTAAGCATTGGTTATGGATCCAAGCATTGTGCTTTTACTATTTTTCACCAACACCAAAATTCAAATGCATAGATTCTGCTTTGGTCTTCCTTGTTCATTGTCCAACTTTTACATTGCTATGAGGTGTTTGAAAATATCATGACTTGGGTCAAGAACACCTTAGCCCTCAAACTAACATCTTTGCTCTTTATCAGTTTAAAGAGGCCTTTTGTAGCAGATTTCCTATGCAATAGGTCATTTGATTTCTTGACTTCTGCTTCCATGATGGTTGATCATTGATCATTGATCCAAACAAAGTGAAGTCTTTGATAACTACAAATATATAAACTACCATTTATCATGATATTATTTATTGTTAAGATTGTGAGGATTTTTACTTTCTTTGCATTGGGATGAAGTCCCTAATTAACACTATATATATAGTCATTGATATAGTCATTGCTTATCATCAATTAGTATCTCAAGTTTTCATCAGTTTCAGCAAGCAAGGTTGTGTCCTCTGCATATTATAGGTTACTGATAAGTATTCCTTCCATCCTGATGCCTCATTCTTCTTTATATAATCCAGCTTCTTAGATTCTTTGCTTGAATAAATTCAATGAAAGGATACAACTCTGATACACAACTTTCCTGATTTTAGAAAGTATCCACTTGCTCTGTTCCAAGGACTGCCTGTTGGTCTATGTACAGGTTTCTCATGAGTATAATTAAGTGTTCTGGAATACTTATTCTTCACATTGTTATCCATAGTTTGTTATGAACCATATAGTCAACTACCTTTGCATAGTGAATAAAACACAAGTAAATAACTTTCTGGTATTCTATGCTATCAGTCAAAATCAATCTGACATCTGTAATGATAACCCTAGTTCTGAGTTCACCTCTGAACCCAACTTGAATTTTACATAGATCTCTGTCAAAGTAATGGAACGACTATTTTTCAAATTATCTTCATCAAAGTTTTACTGTTATGTGATACTAATATATTGTTCAATGCTTTTCAAATTTCATTGGATCACCTTTCTTAAGAATGGACACACAAATAGATTTCTTCCAATTGATTGGTTAAGTAATTCACTTCCAAATTTCTTTACATATACAAGTAACTCCAGTGCTGCATCAATTTGGTGAAACATTTCAGTTTGTATACTATCAATTCATGGAGCCTTATTTTCACCAATGCATTAAGTGTAGCTTGAACTTCTTCTTTCAATACCATCGGTTCTTGATTATATGTTACCTTTTGAAATGATCAAACATTGACCAGTTCTTTTTGGTACAGTGACTCTGTATTCCTTCCATCTTCTTTTGATGTTTCCAGTGCCATTCAATATTTTGCCTATGGAATCCTTTAATAATACATGTCAAGGTGTGATTTTTTTCTTCAGTATTTTCAGCTAGAGAAATGTTGAAAATGTTCTTCATTTTTGGTTTCCAAATTCCACATCTTTGCACATTTGATTTAAATATTTGACTTTACCTTCTCAACATGTCTTTTGATCTTTTCTATCCAGATCTTTCACTTCCTCATTTCTTCCAGTCTCTATACCTTCTCTGTGCACAAGAGCAAGTGTCAAAGTATGGACATCCACATTTTTAAAAATGTTTTATTGTGATTATGTGATAGTTTATATGGGAGAACATAAGCTTTACATTCATCCTATCATATATCATTACATTGCCTTGGTTACAATCACCTCCATGCATCATCAACCAATCAAATGGTACACACTGAAAGCCTGCCCCCTGGTCATCAGCACACAGCCCCTCTCCCTCTCTGGGTCTAGAGTCCCCAGCCACTCCATCTCTCCAAGATATTGTCTCTGCCTCCATCTCTGGCATCACTGCTTCTCTGGGTAGGGTCCCACACTCCGTTCTTCTCCTTTGATGGCCCCAGGGCCCTCCACTCCTGGACTGCAAAGTCAACCACTCCCCTCTTTTTGTAACCTCACAGTCAGTCCTGATAATAACTATTCACTATTGTACCACATGAGTGCTATCCACATCTCCTTTCATCAGTCCCACCAGACAGTACTACTCAGCGCCGAGTCTACCTTCCTCTGTGCCCTCTGGATCTACGCTCCTTCTTGAAATCTTGTAAGCCTGTCACTTCTTGCCTTTGTACCTCCTCCCCCCATTTTAGGTAGTCATGTCCAAGTTGCCCATTCCTGTCTACCCTGTTTATTGAGGGGGTGGGAATGGTCGTCACTTTAAAGATTTGTTCCCCCTTTTGAGCTACTGCATCCATACGTGTAGGTCAAGTTCATCAAATTGTATCAGATTACTCTTTTTTTCCTCTTCTCTCTTCTTCTAGTTGAGCTCTGATCATCCAGCCATTGAAACAAGGTCAAAGGGGAATTATCTGTAAGTGTGGGTGTTCTTGTGCATAAGCCCTCTTTTATCAGCTGGATGCTTCATTCTCTACTCTAGTCTTCTGTGGCTATGCCACTGACTCTGGGCCCAGGAGTCCCCATGTCTTGCCAAACTTCTGGCCAATCAGGTCTCCACCCAGGTTCACAGGAGTGAACGTAGTTGGACTTAGCTTGCAGCTTCATAGTTGTTTTTCCCTCACTTCCCCTTATTGATGACTAACATAGTCACCAATGAAAGCACATGTCTGCTCATGTATTCCCATTGAGTCTCAGTCTTGGAAGAGGGTTTGCCCTGAGGGTACCCAACCACTTGCTTTGATATCTTCTGGGAAAACAACTTGTTTGTTCTTGTAGTAGTCAGTCAGACTGCCGTTCTTATTTTGTATTTTTCCTGTTGGTCTTTCTTTCAAGAAATATCTTCTATTCTTCTAGCCACTCCAGGCTGGCATTCTTGTCCTTTCTGGTGTAAATTTTCCACCTCAGAAGATTCTGGATGAAGTTCAGGATTCCACCCATGGTTGGACATCCACTTTTGTCTTTTCTTTCTTACCTTTTTAATGCTTTTTAGAATTTGTCATGTATTATGTTTTTTATGTTATCCTACAACCCCTGAATTGCACCTCAATGGAAAGAAAGCAAAAATCTTCATCACTGCACCAATAACTAGCATCATGATAAATGGAGAAAAGATTCAAGATGTCAAAAATTCCATTTTGCTTGGATCCACAATCACCACTCATGAAAACAGTACTCCAGAAATCAAATGATTTGCATTAGGCAAATCGGCCTTGAAAGACCTCTTGAAAGTGTTAAAAAGAAAAGATGTCATTTTGAGGACTAAAATGTGCCTATCCCAAGCCATGGTATTTTCATTCACCTCATATGCATATAAAATCTGAATATTTGAATATAAAGAAAGTAGAAGAACTGGTGCATTTGAATTATGCTATTGAATATTAAAAGTATATTTCAGTTCACTTTCAAATGCCAGAAGAATTTATGAACCAGTTTTGGAAGAATTGCACCCAGAATGCTCCTTAGAAAGTCAGGATGATTAGACATCATTTCTCACACTTCGGACATGCTATCAGCAGGGGCCAGTTCCTAGAGAAGGACATTGTGAAAATAGTGGGTCAACAAAAGGAGGAAGACCCCGATAAAATGAATTGGCAAGTGTTGTGAGGAAGGTACAAAATTGAGCAGTGTTTTGTTCTGTTATGCATACGGTCAGACCTGACTCAATGACATCAGCAGGCATTGCATGAACATCCATATATTTTTATTCTTGACCATACTATTTAGCAATCCATTCCTCATTGCTACAGCATAAATATTAAGTCATGTGTTCCTTATGGAACTTTTAAGTCATTTTGTTTGTCAGAAAGAGAATAGATTAGAATATACTGCAACTAAACCACAAAATAAAAAGATAGAAATTCTCTATAATAAGCATGCCCTGATTCAATAAGAATCCACTTAATACTACTCATTATATATCTGCCTCTTTGGGATGTACATCCTAATGAGAAGAAACAGGCAAACAAACAGATAAATTAGTGATGTGGTTGTTATTGTTAATTGCCATTGAGTCAGCTACCATGAACGGCCATGTTTTATATATGGTTAATAATTGCCTTCAAGTTGATTTTGACTCAAGGCAAGTTCATGTGTAAAAAATTCAAATCTGAAATAGATTTCCATTCCTATATGTTGTGGTACCACTGGGTGGGGTTGAAACTTAACTTTTGGTGCCACCAGGAACCAAGAATTTTGCCCAGTTCTGTACTGTCTTCATGATACAGGTATTCTTGAATCCATTTTTGTGTCTATTTTGCAGTGGCTTCCAACCTATGGGACTCACTTTCAGCACTGTATGGAATAATATGTTATAATCCATAGGATTTTCCTTAGATAATTTCAGAAGGAAATTACCACATTTTTCTTTCTCATCTGTCTTAGATAGACACACCACCTAATTCTGTCTACCTTGAATTACAGTGTTAATATTTGAAATACCTATGGTATAGATTCTAGCTTCATAATAACATGGAAACAGAAACAATATGGCAAGGTTACAGAAAAGTGGTGAAGCAAACTGGCACATGGGCATGGCACATGGCTCTTTAGTTTTGAGTAAGTAAAAGAAAGAATAAGTAAAAGAGAGAAGAGTGTGATGTGTGTGTTGTTGTTGTTAAGTGCCATTGAGTCAGTTCCAACTCATAATGACCCTATATAGGGTTTCTGAGGAATGGCTGGTGAGCTTGAATCACCAACCTTGCAGTTTAAATGGCTTTGCAGTCTGGCATATTAGCCCACAGCACCACACCAGGACTCTATGATGTGTGTAGACAACATTATTACAGACCGTGATAAAAACAGTAAGTATTTGTATAAAGAAGCTAGATTGTTGTGGAAGATGCTGTAAGGAATGACCAGAAGAATATATGAGAGAACATTCAGTTTAAATTTCCTGGGAAGAAACATTACAAAAGTGTTCCACATTCAAAGAGGTCAATGTGGTTGGAGATTAGCAGGTGAAATAGTAGACACATGGGATCAGACAAGGGATATGATGACTTGCATTTTAGTGCACACAGAAGTCAACAGAGTAACGATTCATGTGAAATTCAAAGAAAGACAAAATGTAAACCTTAGAAGAATGTTAGACTACTGTTTACCTCTGCTGGGCAAATGAGTGTGAAAGAGTAAAAGGATTCTTTGGAAAGTTCCATATTTTGATATGGGTGGCAGTTACCTGAGTTTAAAAATTTTTCAAGCTTCATCCATGATATATTAAATATGATTGCCCTCAAAACACTTGGCTACAAATGAAAGATCTTCAAAAAGTTTGTGGAAAACAAGTTTAAAAGAATGAATTTTTCCCATGAACTTCTTAAAGTCTCCTCATATATATTTCATTTCCATGAACAGCAAAAATATCTTTGAAAAGGCAAGTGAAATATCAGGAAGCAATTGTACAATAATGCCAAATGAGACATAGAACATTCCTAACTGAGTAAATTAGTTTTTTTTTAAAGATGAGAAATAAGTAAACAAGAAAGAACAATTTTTAACTCCATATATATTTCACTCTTCCTTAGATATATATGACACAATCTATACACATGTAAAACATACACCAGCCACCACAAATTTTTATTAAAAATGTTATGCCATCTTTAACTTTTATCATTATTCAGAGGCATAGAATGTGTCCTAATAAGTATTATAAAAAAGAAAATCCATTCCATGCAAGAAAATATAATAAACATTATTTGAGTGTACTAAACATCACAGATCCAATTTTTAATCATTTTCAGGCTTATTTGTTTAAAATTTTTTAAAGAATTGTTTAGCTAATTCTAGTTCTGACATGAGACATTTTAAGGAGTAATAAAATAACTTTAGTTAGAAACATTAGTATAAAATAGACAAAACAATAATAAAATTATGTTTTCATCTGAGTCTGGTTTGATCAAATAAAATTTAGAAGTTAAATAAATTGGGCTAGGCCATGTGTAAGTATTATTTTCTAAATCCTGTATACAAACCTCATATGGACTTTTCTGAAAGCTCAGTCTGGAGATACTTGCAAACAGAGAGATAGATGAACAATACAAAATCAACATAAAAAATGATAAATAAAAAAAAAATATATTGTCATTAACACAAAGAAATACTTTTATAGAGGACAAACTACAGGAAATGGAATACATTAAGATTATTGCCCTTAAATGGTTCTGACTCATAGAGACCCTGTATAAGGTTTCCTTGAGCAACTAATTGTTATCTATGGTTAGCAGTCCAGTGTTATCCTACAGCACACCACACGAGGGCTCAACAGAGATTAGACTACAGACCAAGTAGAAATAGTCTATCTTCTATTCAATTATATTTTTATATTGGAAATATTTATATTGTGTCAACTATATTCTGAGAGAACTGCAGAGATACAGGTGTGGATATTTTTAATTTTTTTTAGTATTTGTTCATTGGTCTCTCGCTGTCTGCGCACTTCCATTCTGGTGACTAGAGGGGATACCTGAGTGAAAGGACACTCCACCCACTCCTCTGGAGGGTTCTACTAATGGGCACAGATCTCCTAGAAATTTAAAGTGACAATTTCCACTTAAAACCAAACAGCCACCACTCATCTGTCAGTTTTTTGTACTGTGGTGGCTTGTGAGCTGCTGTGACTCTGAAAGCTATGCCACCGGTATTTTAAATTCCAACAGGGTCACCCATGGTGGAAAGATTTCAGATGAGCTTCCAGACAAAGACATACTAGGAAGAAAGAGTGACGAACTACTTCCGTATATTTAGTCACTGAAAACCTTATGAATAGCAGAGAAACACTGTCAGAAATAGTGCCGGGAAAAGAGCCCCTCAGCTTGGAAGACACTCAAAATGTGATTGGGGAAGAACTGCCTCCTCAAAGTAGAGTTGACCATGATGACGTGAATGGATTAAAGCCCTTGGAAGAAAAGCATGTGGTACCTTCATTTGCTAGTGGGACACAACTCAAAATGAAGAGAAACAGCTGTAAACATCCATTGAAAATTGGAACTTGGAATGTATGAATCTAGGAAAATTGGAAGTTACCAAAAATGAAATGTAATGCGGAAAGATCCATGTCCTAGGCATTGGTGAGCTGAAATGGACTGGTATTGGCCATTTTGAATCTGGTGGCCACATGGTTTACTATGCTGGGAATGAAAATGAAGAGGAATGGTGTTACATTCATTGTAAAAAGAACATATCCAGATCAGTCATGAGGTACAATGCTGTAAGTGATAGGATAATATCCGTGCACCTACAGGAAAGTCTAGTTAATACCACTATTATTCAAGTTTATGCACCAACCACTAAAGCCAGTTGAGGGTGATATAGAAAAATTCTACCAACTTCTTCAATCTGAAATTGATCAAACATGTAATCAAGATGTATTGATCATTACTGGTGATTGGAATACAAAGGTTGGGAGCAAAGAGGAAGGATCAGTAGTTGGAAAATATGGCCTTGGTGATAGAAATGATGCTGGAGAACACATGATAGAATTCTGCAAAACCAATGATTTGTTCATTTTAAATAACTTCTTTAGACAGCATAAGAGACAATGATACACATGGACTTCACCATATGGAAGACATAGAAATCAAATTGACTACATCTGTGGAAAGAGAAGATGGAAAAGCTCCATATCGTCAGTAAAAACAAGGCCAAGGGCAGACTGTGGAACAGACCATCAATTACTCATATGCAAATTCAAACTGAAGCTGAAGAAAATGAAAACAAGTCCACGAAGCCAAAATATGACCTTGATATATCCCACTTGAATTTAGATATCATCTGAAGAACAGATTTGATAAATTAAACACTAAAGACCAAAGACCAGAAGAGTTGTGGGATGACATCAAAAACATTGTGAATGAAGAAAGCAAAAAGTCATTGAGAAGACAAGAAAAAAAGGAAACGGTCAAAATGGATGTCATAAGAGACATTTAAATTTGCTCCCTAATGTAGACATCCAAAAGCAAATGGGAGAAATTAGGAGGTCCAAGAGCTGAAGAGAAAATTTCAAAGATCAGCTTGAGAAGATAAAGCCAAATATTACAACAAAATGTGCAAAGTTCTGAAATCAGAAAACCAAAAAGAAGAACACATTCAGCATTTCTCAAGCTGGGGGAATGAATAAAAATTGAAGCCTGGTGTTTCATTATTGAAAGATTCATTGGGCAAATTATTGAATGGTGCAGAAACATCAAGAGAAGATGGAAGGAATACACAGAGTCACTATACCAAAAGGAAATGGTTAATGTTCAACCATGTCAAGAGGTAGCATATGATCAAGAGCCAATGATACTCAGGGAGGAAGTCCAAGGTGCATTGCAGGAATTGGCAAAGAGCAAGGGATCAGGAATTGATGGGATCAAAATTGAAATCTTTCAAGAAAGTGAGGCAGCACAAGAGGCACTCACTCATCTCTGCCAAGAAATTTGGAAGACAACTATCTGGCCAACTGATTGGAAGAGATCCATATTTGTGCCCATTCCAAAGAGAGGTGACCCAACAGAATGTGGAAATCATTGGACAACATCTTTGATATCCCATGCAAGTAAAGTTTTGCTAAAGGTAATACAGAAACGGCTACAATCTTACATTGATGGAGAACTTCCAGAGGTTCAAGCCGAATTCAGAAGACACAGTGGAACAAGAGATATCATTGCTGATATCCGATGGATCTTGTCTGAAAGCAGAGAACATCAGAAAGATGTTTACCTGTGCTTTATTGACTATGCAAAGGCTTTTGATTGTGTGAATCATGATAAGCTATAGACAACATTGTGAATATGAGTATTCCAGAACACTTAATTGTACTCGTGAGGAATCTGTACCTGGACCAAGAAGCAGTTGTTCAAACAGAACATGGGATCACTGAATGTTCTAAAATTAAGAAAGGTGTGCGACAAGATTGTATTCTTTCACCGTACTTATTCAACCTGCATGCTGAGCAAATAATCCAAGAAGCTGAGTTATATGAAGAAAAACATGGCATCACTATTGGAGGAAGACTCATTAACAACCTGCGATATGCAGATGATATGACCTTGCTTGCTGAAAGTGAAGAGGACTTAAAACATTAACTGATGAAGATCAAAGAGCACAGCCTTCGGTATGGATTATATCTCAATGGAAAGAAAACAAAAATCCTCACTACTGGACCAATAAACAACATTCTTATCAATGGAGAAAAGATTGACTTTGTCAAGGACTTCATTCTTCTTGGATCAACTATCAACATTCAAGGAAGCAGCAGTCAATAAATCAAACGACATATTGTATTAGGCAAATCTACTGCACAAGAATTTTTTAAAGTGTTGAAGAGCAAAGATGTCAGCTTGTGGACTAAGGTGTGCCTGACCCAAGCCATGGTATTTTCAATAACCTCATATGCATGTGAAAATTGGACAATAAATAAGGAAGACTGTAGAAAAATTGATGCTTTTGAGTTATGGTGTTAGAAGAGAATATTGAAAGTGCCAGGGACTGCCAAAAGAACCAGTACATCCATTTTGGAAGAAGCACAGCTAGAGTGCTCCTTAGAGGCCAAGATGACCAAACTTCGTCTCATACTTCGTACATACTGTCAGGAGGGACCAGTCGCTGGAGAAGGATATCATGTTTGGTAAAGTGGAGTGTCAGAGGAAAGGAGGAAGACCCCCAATGAGATGGATTAGCCATGGGACACATTGATGGACTCAAGCATGGCAACAGTGGTGGGGCTGGCCCAGGATCAGTCAGTATTTCATTCTGCTTTGCATAAGGTTGCTATGGGTCGGTACTGACTCAATGGCACCTAACAATAACAACATATTCTAGTCAATATTCAAACATGCTATAAATATCACCTCACTTGTTGTTGGATTATGTGCAGCTTTGAATTGCCAATCTTTCTATTAGCAACCTCACAATTTACCTATTGTTCCACCAGGGATCCACTAAAGGAGTGCATTTTCAAACTCATGGTCCTAATTATTTTATCTGTGTTACTTTGGGCAATTCATTAACTTTCTGAAGCTTTATTTTCTTCATCTGTAATTGCAGCTATTTATAATACCTATCTTGTTGTTGTTATGTGCGCTTGTGTTGGTTATGACTCATAGTTATCCTTTAGTTTCCAGAAGTAGTTGGTAGGTTTGAACAGTCAACCTCACTAGGTCTTTGTATAATCTTCTAAGATAGGATTAGATTCCTATTGTTACACTGTAGCAATTGACATCAGTAGTTCAAAGCTACCAGCTGCTTCAGATAAAATACTCAGGAGCATAAATTTGATCATGCATTCCTTTAGTGAGCTTCTCAAGGATCCCTAATTGAGCAGTAGGTGAATTGGTGAGCTGCTTATGGAAAGATTGGTAATTCAAAGATGATCTTAGCACAAATCATGGTTTTAAACAGTCTCATAGGCTTGTGAATGTTGTACAATGAATAAAGAAGACTGCAGAAAATTGATGCATTTGAGTAATGGACATTATTCTTGGTTAAGCAGAGGGTCCGTGAAAAAGAAGCAGACCTCCAACAAGTTGGAGTGGCACAGTGGCAGAAGCAATGGGGTCAATCATTGAAGAAATTGTGAGAATAGCACAGGATCAGGTGGTGTTTCATTCTGTTGTACATATAGGTCGGAACCAACTTGACAGCATTTAACAACTACAGGAGCTACACAGGTCTGCTATCAGTCAGAATTCACTCAGCGGCACTTAATAACAATAACAGGAACAACGATAGGGACTTCAAAGTACAGGGACCTGAGAACTAAAGAACTTGCTCCACTCCAGACTCCTTTTTCTTGGTAGTAGTAGTTTCCTCTAAGCTCTATTTTCTTGTTTAATGTCTTTCATATTGCAAAAGAGATTGACTCAAAATAAAACCTAATCCTGTACATTACATCTGAACTCATTAATATAACAGAAGTGAGGATTTACAAATCAGATCATTTCTGATTGCATCAAATCTTGCCATGGAAGGGGATGGTGATTGTATCTTATTAGATCACATCCTTGATGTGATCTTGTTGTTGTTAGTGCCATCTAGTTGGTTCTAACTCATAGCAACCATGTATAGGGTTTCCAAGGAGTAGCTAGTGAGTTTGAACAGACCTTGAGATAAGTGCAAGTTCAAACCGACCTTAAGGTCTAGTGCTTATCCTACAGTGTCACACCAGGATGTGATTACTATATCTTAACTGTTAAACCTTTGACAATCCTTGCCCAGCAAATACGACTCAAAGGTTAAACTATTCAACATATTTTAAATTGAATTGTTGCTCAATTAGATTATATGCTTCTTGAGAAACTCCTTTTTCATATTTGAAATTTATTTAATCTATTAATTATGATTTTATATTTAAAAATCATATCAAGGTTAAAAATAAGCTGTATGATCTCTAGCTACAAATAAGAAATCTGTTGCCAAGAAAAACATTTTCTCGTACTTAGATAATGTTGAAGGTGTTGTGACGTAGGCAAGAAGTCCTTTATACTTCTTTTATACAAACCTGCCTATTTCTTATATGTTGCATTTTTCACAGTAAATTTTTTCATGATGACATGGAAGAATCAGACCTTCAAGTCTGGCTTTATCTTGCTGGGAATCTTCGATCAAAGCCCTACTCATGCCTTTCTCTTCTCTCTGGTGCTGGGCATCTTCACAGTGGCCTTCATGGGAAATACTGCTATGGTTGTTCTTATCTACCTGGACTCACAGCTCCATACCCCCATGTACTTCCTCCTCAGCCAACTCTCTCTCATGGACCTCATGCTTATCTGCACCACAGTACCCAAGATGGCCCTAAACTACTTGTCTGGAAAAAAATCCATCTCTGTGGCAGGTTGTGGAACCCAGATATTTTTCTATGTTTCCCTGCTGGGATCTGAATGTTTCCTGCTGGCTGTCATGGCCTATGACCGCTATGTCGCTATATGCCACCCATTAAGGTACCCTATTCTCATGAGACCAAAAATTTGTCGTCTCATGGCTGCTTCGTCCTGGCTTCTAGGTTCATTTGACGGTATAATTGAAGTTGCAGTTGCATTATCCTTCTCATATTGTGGTGCCCGGGAAATACCCCATTTCTTTTGTGATGTCCCTGCTCTTCTCACTCTTTCATGCACAAACACCTCAACATTTGAAAGGATGATATTTATCTGCTGCATAATTATGCTTCTCTTCCCTGTAGCAGTTATTGGTGCTTCCTATACTCGTGTCATTCTGGCTGTAATTAGCATGGGATCTGGGGAAGGTCGTCGCAAAGCTTTCACTACATGTTCCTCCCACCTCATGGTGGTGGGCATGTACTATGGAGCAGCCATGTTCATATACATGCGACCCACTTCTGATCGTTCACCAACTCAAGACAAGATGGTGTCAGCCTTCTATACCATCCTCACTCCTATGTTGAATCCCCTAATATATAGTCTCCGCAACAAAGAAGTATCCCGAGCATTCATGAAGGTATTAGGGAAGGGCAAGTCTAGAGAGTAAGTTGCCTTATTATTTCCTCTATGTTCTCGATTTATTCCTAACTGTGTGTAAGTAAATATTACAATTTAGCCACCAATATTTATCCATATATGTACTAAAAGTTTTACAGTAACCACAAGATTTAAATGTTGACAACTGTTTACATACTTTTTTCTTTCTGTGTTTCAGAGTTTTTAATGGCACTTTCACATTATAGATACAAGTAAATCTTTGTTATAGGAGAAAATGCACAACTGTGTACTTTGTTTTGTATACCAGTTAAGAAATGATAGACATTTACCCATGATAATATCACATAATTGAATTAATTATATCTACTTTACCATTTACTAAGGAGTCCTGGTGTTGTGCTCTAGGATAAGCACTGGTCTCCTAATCATAAGTTGGCAATTATAAGTCAGAACCATCTTGAATGCAGTTAACAACAGCAACAACATCATTTACTAAAAAGTTGCTATTCCTTGGACAAATAGTCAACAGTAACAATTTTGTTTTTTTGTACATGGTTAATTTATCCATAGCTAAAATAGAATTCTGACAGAACCCTGGTAACACAAGATTTAAGAGACAAAGTGACAACTGAAAAAGATGAGTGGTTCAAACTCACCCAGCTATTATTGTGGAGAAAGAATTGGCCATCTTCTCTCATAAAGATTGTAACATACAAATATCTATAAGCCAGTTCTGTTCTGCCACATGAGGTATCTGTGAGTTGAAATTAACTATAGTTTTAAGCCTGGACTTTACCTCAAAGTAAAGAAATCCAAAATCCTTACAACTCAACCAAGAAATAACATCAGGATAAATGGAGTGAATATTGAAGTTGCCAAAGATTTCCATTAGTTTGGGTCCTCAATCAACACTCATGGAAGTTGTGCCTGGCCCAAGGCATGTTATTTTCAATCCATAATCTGCATGTGAAAGTTGGTCAATTAATGAGGAAGACTGTAGAAGAAGATATACATCTTAATTATGATGTTGGTGAAGAATATTGAAAATAACATGGACTGCCAGAAAACAAATAGCTATCTTGGAAGAAGTACAACCAGAATGCTCCTTAGAAATGCTGATGGTAAGATTTTGTCTCTTGTATTTTGGACATGTTATTAGGAAGAACCAGTGCCTGGAGAATGACATCATGTTTTCTGGCTTATTTAGTATGACTGATATAAGAGAAATATCACAAATGGATGACTTTGATAAATAGAAATTTTATTTATCAAAGTTTAGAAAGCTAGAAGTCCAGATTCAGAGTGCCTGGTCTATGGGAAGGTTTTCTTATTGTTGGCTCCCTTAAGCATGTATAGGCCTGACATTCCTTGAAGATCTCCATGTGTCCTGGCATCAGTCTTTCCCTCTATCTAGGAACCTCACAGGGCAGTGATCATAGTTCCAAAAGATGCACTCCACTCCCTGCTCTTCTTCCTTTGTGAGAGATTGTCCCCCTTCTCTGCTCACTTCTCTCTCCTTTTAATAGCTTTTAATATAAAAGATGTTGCATGATATATCCTAGGGAATCTCCCTTACATTGGATCAGGACCATGATGGGATTAAGGGCTATGCATTTTACAGAGCTATATTACATATGTGGTGTATTATACAAAAGTGTATATATAATAAAGAGCCCTGGTATGGTTCTGTAAGAAAAGCATTGACTGCAAGTTTTTCAGTTCAAACACACTAGCTATTCTCAGAAACCCTATACTGTGTCACTGTTAGTTGAAACTGATGCAAGGGCAAACAGAAATAACACCATCATCACACTCTTAATCCTAATATTATTTTATCATATTAAACGCCATCATATGATATCATCACAAAACTACACAACTAAGAATCATGACCTAGCCAAGGTGACACAAGTAAGTATTTCGGGGGAACACAATTCAATCCATAACACTTATATAGTGGAGAGCCAGCTAAAAACAAGATGATACCTAACACCATGGATTGATGGGGTAAAAGTAACAATGGGTTCAAACAACAGCTGTGAGGATGGCACAGTGTTTTGTTCTGTTCTGTATAGGTCCTGTGAATAAGAACAGTGCCAAAAGAACCAAACATAACAACAGCAAAAACAAACATAATTCTATTAAATTCAATATCATAATTTGAACTCATGCCTTTGTTATAATAAACAACAAAGCTAATGCTATATAAAATTATAGATATGCATAAAATACCTACAATAAAAAATGTAATTTAGCCAGATAGAGAAAAGTGAGATGTTAGATTGAGGTGTCGGTCTATAGAGCATACCTTGTATGAGCCTTTTAATTTGTAAGGATGTTGTAAGATTGAAGAGCTTCCAGTTATGCTCTTGCTTCATTATTCACATATATGGAATATTCAAACATGAATCTTAATCCTGTAAGTATGAACATCATCTTTATATTTCCTACTCGTTAAATGAATCATGTATTGAAATAGTCCACCACTTGTCTGTTTGTCTTATTATGGTGACTTGCAGGTTTCTGCGATGCTGAAAGCTATGCCACCAATATTTTAAATGCCAGCAGGGTATACCCATAGTGGGTATATTTCAGATGAGCTTCCAGACTAAAACAGACTACAAAGAAAGCGAGGCAGACTACTTCTGAATATTTAGCTACTGAAAGTTTTATGAAGAGCAATGGAACACTGCCAGATAACACTAGAATAGGGAATATTGAAACATAATGAATCACACCAAAATAATGCCAGATATAATACCATATGATGATCCCCTCAGGTTTGAAGGCACTCAAAACATGGCTGGGAAGACTGTCTCCTCAGAGTAGAGTTGATCATAATGATATTTGGATTAAAACTTTCCAGAACCTTCATTTTCTCATACAGCACAACTCAAAATGAAGAGAAACAACTGTAAACATCCTTTAATAATCATAACATGCATTATATGAAGTATGAATGTAGGAAAATTAGAAATTGTCAAAAAGGAAATGGAACACATAAAAACCAATATATTAATCATTAGTAAAGGAGCTCTGGTAGCGTAGTGGTTATGAATCGGGCTGCGAACCTTAAGGTCAGCGGTTTGAAACTACCAGCCGCTCCGCGGGAGAAAGATGAG
>NW_006408959.1:478709-480688 GCF_000296735.1 Chrysochloris asiatica
AGCTGAAATTGACTGATGTTGGCCATTTTAAATCTGATAGTCTTATGGTTTATTTACTATGCTGGTAATAACAAATTGAAGAGGATAGGCTTTGCATAAATCATCAAAAAGATTATTTCAGGACCTTTCTTGACATATAATTCTGTCTGTGAAAGCATAGTATCCATATACCTTTAAGGAAGACCATTCAATATCACTATTATTTCAATTTACAGATCAACAACTAAACACCACTGATGATGAAATAGAAGAAAGAATTCTACTAACTTTTTCAGATAGAAATAGATCAAACATGAAGTCAAGATATATTGATAATTATAGGTGATTGCAATCCAAATATAGAAAACAAAGAGAAAGGATTAGCAGTTGGAAAATACTCACCTTGATGATAGAATAACACCTTGATGATAGACATGATGCTGAAGAGAGCATAACAGAATTTTGCAAGACCAATAACTTGTTCATTGCAAATGCCTTTTGTAAACAGCAAAAAAGAGGACTACACATATGAACTTCACCAAATAACACATTTGAATCAGATTGACTACACCTGTGGGGAGAGTCAATGGAGAAGCTAAATATGCCATCAGCCAAAACAAGGCTAGGAGCAGACTCTGGAACAGATCAATTGCTCACATGCAAATTCAGGCTGCAGCTAAAGAAAATTAAAACTGCTTCAAATATGGGCTTATTTGTAAATTGTAATAGCCATACAAAACTCACATACTATGCTCTTAATTGTGAGATATATTAAGGACGTGAACAAGGAACAATTTAGGATCAGAAACAGCTCAAAAAGAAACAGTTTTCCAGTCAAGAGCACCTCTTCTCTGCCATCCTGTAGGCATACCTTGCTCTTGTCATCTGCCTCTTAGCCATGTGACCCCTTGAACTCTGCCCTCCTTAGGCAAATGTTACAAAGTTTCTTTAGCCATTCTGTAAATGATCAAAAGGCACCATCTTCAAGAGAAGTTCTTGTCCATTGTTGTTGTTGTTGTTGTTAAGTGCCGTGGAGTCGGTTCGGACTCATAGCGACCCTGTACAGGGTTTCCGAGGCTGTAAATCTTTACGGGAGAAGAAAGCCTCATCTTTCTCCCGTGGAACAGCTGGTAGTTTCGAACTGCTGACCTTGCGGTTCGCAGCCCTATTCGTAACCACTATGCTACCAGAGCTCCTTGTCCATAGGCACTCAGATTTACTGGGTCCATGGACCCAGAAATCTACAGTTGCTATGTCTCTCCACAATGCCACCTTTTCTATTGCTTCTGCTTTGGTTGGTTTTCCATGTAGGGGTTTCGCTCTCTACTCAAGCTCTTCTTTCTTGGTCATCTGTTCCTTCTTATAAGATGGATCATTTTAAACCTAGTTAGATGGCAAGACTAATCAATCCTTTGTGCCCTATTTGCAGGTTTCTACCCAACCAAGAAATTTGGAAGACAACTATCTGGCTGACTGGTTGGAAGAGATCCATATTTGTGCCCATTCCAAAGAGAGGTGACCCAACAGAATGCAGAAATCATTGGACAATCTCTTTGAAATCTCAAGCAAGTAAAGTTTTGCAAAAGGTCATACAGAAATGGCTCCAATCATACATTGACAGAGAACTTCCAGAGGTTCAAGCCAGATTCAGAAGAGGACATGGAATGACAGATATCATTGCTGATATCCAGTGGATCTTGGCTGAAAGCAGAGAATATCAGAAAGATGTTTACCTGTGCTTTATTGACTATGTAAAGGTTTTTGATTGTGTGGATCATGACAAGCTGTATGAGCTTGAGAAGTATGAGTATTCCGGAACACTTAATTGTACTCATGAGGAATCTGTACTGGACCAAGAAGTAGTTGTTCAAACAGAACATGGAGACACTGAATGTTTTAAAATTAAGAAAGGTGTGCCACAAAGTTGTATTCTTTCACCATACTTATTCAACCTGTATGCTGAGCAAATAATACGAGAAGCTGGGTTCTATGAAGAAAAA
>NW_006408959.1:481929-485095 GCF_000296735.1 Chrysochloris asiatica
CACTTGTCTTTCATTTTGTTGAACTGTGGTGGCTTACATCTTGCTGTGGTGCTTGAACCGATGCCACTTGTGTTTTAAATATCAGCTAGGTCACTCATGGTGGATAGTTTTCAAAAGAGCTTTCAGTCTAAGCAGATGACAAGGAAGGAGAAGTGTACTAGTTCTAAATGTTTATCCAATGAAAATCCTATGATCAACAGTATTATACCATCAGATATAGTCAGAATAGGAAAATACTATGAATAAACACCAGAAAATCATCAGATACAGTACAGGAAGATGAGCACCTAAGGTTAGAAGGCACACAAAAAAGTCTGCTGAAGAGCAGCTTCTTTATGGTAGAGTGGACTATGATGATATTAATGAAGTTAAGCTTTTGGGACTTTCATTTGCTGATAGGGTACAAATCAAACTGAGGAGAAACCGCTGTAAAAAACAGAATGTGGAATGCATGAAATATGGATTTAGGAAAATTGGAAGCTGTAAAATCAAAAAGGAATGCACAAGTATCAATATCTTAGGCATTAGTTAGTCCTAAATTAGTCAGGCATTAGGAATTCTGTTGTGGTGCTGTGAGATAATTCACTAGGCTGCAAGGTCAGTTTGAACTGTAAGGTTGGTGGTTCAAATTCACCAGTCGCTCCTCATAAATCCTATTAGGATCCCTATGAGTCGGTAACTTACTTGACATCACTTTAACAACAACAGGCGATTAGTTACCTGATATGGACACTTATTGGCCATCAAGAATCAGACAATTATGTGCTTTACTATGCTGGGAAAAACAAATTGAAAGGGAATAGTGTCTCATTCATAATTAAAAGGAATATTTCAAAATCTATCTTAAAGTACATACTATCTATTTACCCATATGCCTAAAGGAGGTCCAGTTAATGACATTATTTTCAAATTTGAACACCAACCATAAAAGCCAGTGATGATGAAATTGAAGAATTCTATCAACGTTAGGATCAGCACAAAGACACAGAGGAACTAAACAACACAATCAGCCAACTCGACCTCATAGATGTGAACAGAGAATTCAAAAGAACAACAGAACAATACATATTCTTTTCTAGTACATATGGAACATTCTCCAGAATAGACCATGTGTTAAGCCACAAATCAAGCCTCCATAAATTTACAAATGTCAAAATACTACAAAGCATCTTTTCAAACCACAATGCTAATAAATAAGAAATCAACAATAGGAAGATCAAGGAAATAAAGTTAAATACATGAAAACCAAATAACACCCTGGTTAAATGCCACTGGGTAATAGAAGAAATAAAACATGAATTCACAAAGTTCCTAGAATGAAATGAGAATGAAAACACAGAATCTTTGAGACACAGAAAATGCAGTGCTAAGAGAAAAATTTATTGCAATAAACACATACATCCAAAAAGAAGAAAGAACTATAATCAACATATTAATACAACATCTCCAACAACTAGAAACAGACTAGCAAAGTGAACCTATAGCCAACAGAAGAAAAGAAATAATAAAGTTTAGAGAAATAATAAAAGAGATAGAAAACAGAAAAACTATAGAAAGAATCAACAAGACAAAGAGGTGGTTCTTCGAAAGGATTAATAAAATTGAAAAACAATTAGCAAAAGTAACAAAAGAAAAGAGGGAAAGGACACAAATAACACACATAAGAAACCACATGTGTGATATAACAACAGAACCAATATAAATAAATGGATAGTTGCAGAATATTATAAAGAGTTGTACTCCAACAAATTTGAAAATTGAGAAGAGATGGATACATTTTTAGGAAAGTACTATCTATGTAAAATACACAGAATGAAGTAGAAAACTTGAAAAGACCTATAACAAAGAAAGAAATTGATCAGGCCATCAAAAATCTCCCAACCAAAAAAAGTCCAGGTCCAGATGGCTTCACTGGTGAGTTTTACCAAACATTTAGGGAAGAGCTGTCATCAGTTGTATTCAAATTATTCCAGAATATAGAAAAGGATGGCAAACTTCCTAATACATTTTATGAGGAAAGCATAACACTCATACCAATACCAGGCAAGGACATTATTAAGAAAGAAAATTATAGACCAATATCCCTTATGAATATAGATGCAAAAATTCTCAACAAAATCCTAGCCAAGAGAATTCAACAACACATCAACAAAATAATACATCATGACCAAGTGAGGTTCATATCAGGGATAAGGATGGTTCAACATTAGAAAAATGATCCATGTAGTCCCCCAAATAAATAAGAAAAGGAACAAAACCACATGATCATATCAATTGAATTAGTAAAGACATTTGACAAAACCCAACATCTATTCCCAATAAAAACACTTAACAAAGTAAGAATAGAAGGGAAATTTCTCAACATAGTTAAGAGCATAAATACAAAACCAAAAGCCAACATCACTCTCAATGGAGAGAAACGGAAAGCCTTCCCTTTGTGAACAGCAACCAAAGATGTTGTTTATCACCACTCCTATTCAATACTGTGTTGGAAGTCTCAGCCAGAGCTATGAGCTAAGATAGGGAAATTAAAAGCATTTTAATTGGAAAAGAAGAAGTAAAACTCTCTCTGTTTGCAAATGATATGATCCTATACATACAAAATGCCAAAGGCTCAGCAAATAAAGAAACAAACAAACAAAAAACTACTAGATCTCATGGATAGAGTCAGCAAAGTGGTAGGTTACAAGATCAAGATACAAAATCAGTTGGATTCCTCTATACTAATAATGACAGCACTGAAAAAGAAATTAGGAAAGTAATAAAAGGAGCTCTGGTAGCGTAGTGGTTACAAATCAGGCTGCGAGCCTCAAGGTCAACAGTTCGAAACTACCAGTGGTTCCGCGGGAGAAAAATGAGGCAGTCTGCTCCCGTAAAGATTTACCAGCTTCGGAAACCCTGTGTAGAGTCGCTATGAGTCGGAACCTACTCCACGGCACACAACAACAACAACAACCATTTACAGTAGTCACCCAAAGGATGAAATATTTAAGAATAAATGTAACCAGAGAAACCAAGAACCTATACAAAAAAAGCTACAAAACACTACTACAAGAAACCCAAAGAGACATACAAAAATTGAAGAATATACCCTGCTACTGGATAGGAGAACCTAACATTGTGAAAATGTCAATACTATGCAAACAATCTACACATGTAACACAAT
>NW_006408959.1:485195-488425 GCF_000296735.1 Chrysochloris asiatica
AAATTACCAGCTGTTCCGCGGGAGAAAGATGAGGCTTTTTGCTCCCGTAAAGATTTCCAGCCTTGGAAACCCTGTATAGGGTCCCTATGAGTCAGAACCGACTCCAAGGCACATAACAACAACAACAGACACACACACACACACACACACACACATATATATAGCCAGACCCAAGGACTGGCTATTGAGCTTGAACCACCAACCTTGTGGTTCAAACCAACATGGCAGTCCAGTGCATTAACCCACAGTGCCACAGTGAGACCCCCTATCCCCTATGTTGTTGTTGTTAAGTGCCATCGAGTTGATTCCAATCCATAGCAACTCTGTATAGGATTACCGAGGAGCAGCTGGTGAGCTTGAATCTGGTGCATTAACCCACAGCACCACACCAGGACTCCCCTAGTCCTTCTAGTCCATGTGTATTTCCCTGTGTCTTCACCTATGCTTATTATTCTTCTGCCACACTCCCTCTTATTATACGTGTGCCTCCCCCTTCTTGTATTTTGCCCTCCTCACCACCCAAGCTAATGTATATCTCTCCTCTAACCAGTGAATTACTCTTCACTCTCTTTCACGACTGGTAACCATCAAAAAATGTTTTAGTCTGAAAACTTTTTGTAAGACTTTTATAGTAATGGTCTCATACAATATTTGTCACTTTGTGACTGTCTAATTTCACTCACAAGAACTTTCAAAAGTTTTGAGCAACTATGTCAGCTTGAAGATTAAGGTGTGCCTGACCTAAGCCATGGTATTGTCAATAACCTCATATGCATGAGAAAGCTGGACAGTGAATAAGGAAGACCATAGAAGAATTGATGATTTTAAGTTATTGTGTTGGAGGAGAATATTGAATGTGCCATAGGCTACAAAAAGAACCAACAGATCTCTGTTGGAAGAAGTTTAATAATGTTTGATAAGATAGAGGGTCAGAATAAAAGAAGAAGACCCCCAATGAGATGGATTGGCAAAGTGGTAGCATCAAGGGGCTCAAGTGTGACAACAATAGTGAGATTGGCCCAGGATTGGGCATTGTTTCATTCTGCTGTGCATAAGGTTGCTATGAGTTGGTACCAACTAGATCACACCTAACAACAATAATTTCACTCAGCAAATTGGCCTCCAGTTTTACCCAAGTTATGAGGTGTTTCCCAGAATTATTTATTTTCAGAGTTGCATTGTATTCCATTGTGTGTAAGTACCAAAGTTTGTTTATCCATTTTTTCCATTGTTTGTCACGAAGTTTATCTGCATTTTCTTTCTATTGAGAATAATGTTGCAATGAACATCAGTGTGCATATATCTGGCTCATATTTCTTGTGACTATATACAAAGTAGAGGGATTAATGAGTAATAAAGTATTTCTATTTCCAACTTTCTGAGGAATTGACATAACATTCTACAGTATGTTTGGACCATTTTTCAATCCCACCAACAATGTAGGTTGATGCAGTTAATATTGATGTGATATAATAGCTTATTGTTGTTTTGATTTGCATCTCTCTAATGACTAATAATCATGAGCATTTGTTATGTTTGTTGCCTGTGTGAATGTCTTTCTTGGTGAAGTGTCTGTTCGTGTTCTATGCCCATTTTTCAATTAGATTGCTTATCTGTTTCTTGTAGAGATATTGCAATTTTCTATAAGTTTTATATATTAGTACCTTGCCTGACATGTCGTTGCAAAAATATTTTCTAATATATTCCCAAAAAAATAGTTTTGGGGCTTCCTTTTTATTCTTTTGCTGAAATCATTTAATGCACATAAATTTCTAATTTTAGGAAGTTCCACCATCTATTTTGTCTTCTAATGCTTGTGTGTGTTTTTTAAATGTTTGATAGATTATGTATCATTTAGAGCCCCTAAGTTTGACCTGTATTTTTCATTGATGTTCTTTATAACTTTAGGTTTTAAATTTAGTTCTTTAAGCCATTTTGAGTTTTTGTATATAGTGTGAGGTATGGGTCTTGTTTCATCCTTGGGGACATTGATTTCTAGTTTTACCAGCACTACTTGTTGAAGCATATGACCAAAAACCTATGATCCTGAAGGAAGAAGTCCAAGGTACAATGAACATTGATAATGAATATATTGGCAAAGAACAAGGCACCAAGAATAGGTGGAATACAAATTTAAATCTTTCAACAAACTGATGCAGCACTGGAGGTATATATGCCAAGAAATCTGGAAGGCTTCTACCTGGGCAATTAACTGGGAGAAACCCATATTTGTACCCATTCCAAAGAGATGCTTCCCAATGGAATGCGGAAATCATCAGACAATATCGTTGACATCCCAAGCGAGTAAAGTTTTACTAAAGATAATACAAAAACAGCTGCAAACATACACTGACAGAAAACTTTTGGAGGTTCAAAAGTTCAAAACTTTTGGATTTAAAAGCATGCATGGGATGAGAGATATCACTGTTGACATCAGATGGATCTTGGTAGAAAGCAGAAAATATCGAAAAGATATTTACCTGTGCTTTATTGACTATGCAAAGGTTTTTGATTGTGTGGATCATGACAAGCTATGGGCAACATTGCAAAGAATGAGTACTTCTGAACACTTAATTGTGCTCATGAGAAACCTGTACATAGACCAAGAGAGAGTTGTTCAAACAAAACAAGGGAACACTTAATGGTTTAAAATTAGGAAAGGTGTGTTCCATGGTGGTAGTCTTTCACCATACTTATTCACACTATATGCTGAACAAATAATCTGAGAAACTGGATTATATGAAGAAAAATGTGACATCTGTTTGGAGGAAGACTCATTGAAATATGCTGTTGATATAACCTTGCTTGCTGAACACAAACAGGACATGAAATACATAGTAATAAAAATCAAAGACCACAGCATTTCCTATGGATTTATCTCAATGTAAAGAAAACAAAAATCCTTACCACTGGACAAATAAACCACATTCATATCAATGGAGAAAAGATTGAAGTTTTCAAAGACTTCATTTTACTCGATTCAATCATCAACACTCATGGAAGCAGCAGCGAAGAAATCAAACAACATATTACATTAGGCAAATCTGCTGCACAAGATCTCTTTAAAGTGTTGAAGAGCAAAGGGACCAATTTGAGGAATAAGGTGTGCCTGACCCAAGCCATGGTATTTTCAATAATCTCATAAAAGGAATCTGCACCTGGACCAAGAAGCAGTTGTTCAAACAGAACATGGGAACACTGAATGGTTTAAAATTAAAAAAGGTGTGTGA
>NW_006408959.1:488525-495466 GCF_000296735.1 Chrysochloris asiatica
AAAGGAAAGAGACCCAGGATAAGAAAAGCTCTACTTAAGATGAAGATCAAAGTCGGAAACCTCTCACTCACTAATTTCAAATTTTACTTCATTTCTACAGTCATCAAAACAGCCTGGTGCTATAACAAAGATACCTAGATCAATGGAACAGAATTGTGAATATGGAAATTAACCTATCCACGTACAGTCAACTGATCTTTCACAAAGGTCCAAAGTACATTGAATGGGGAGAAGATAATCTCTTCAATAGATGGTGCTGGCATAACTGGAAAATGATATGCAAAAGATTGAAACAAGAAATTTACCTCACATAATATACGAAAACCAAATCAGCATGAATTAAAGAACTAAATGCAAATTCCAGGATTATAAAGGACATCAATGAAAAAATAGGGACAAATCTGTGGGCTCTAATACAGGGCACACACAGGCTATCAAACATTGTGAAAATTACACACAAAAAAAGTAGACAAAACAGATGATTAGGACATACTAAAAATCAGAAACTTATGTGCATCAAAATATTTCACCAAAAGAGTGGAAAGGGAGACCATAGAATGGAAAAAAATATTTTGCAATGACATATCAGACAAGGATCTAATTTCTAAAATTTATATGGTGCATATTATTCCAATTATGTACCAACCACTAAAGCCAGTGAGGATGAAATAGAAGAATTCTACCAACTTCTTCAATCTGGAATTGATCAAACATGCAATCAAGATATATTGATCATTACTGGAGATTGGAATACAAAGGTTGGGAGCAAAGAGGAAGGATCAGTGGTTGGAAAATATGGCCTTGGTGATAGAAATAATACTGGAGAACGCACGATAGAATTCTGCAAAACCAATGATTTGTTTATTTCAAATACCTTCTTTAGACAGCATAACAGACGACTACACAAATGGACCTTGCCAGAATACATAGAAATCAAATTGACTACAGCTGTGGAAAGAGAAGATGAAAAAGCTCCATATCATCAGAGAGAACAAGGCCAGGGGAAAACTGTAGAACAGAACATCAATTGTTGTTGTTGTTAAGTGCCATCGAGTTGGTTCTGACCCATAGCAACACTGAACAGTGTTTCCAAGACTATAAATCTTTATGGGAGCAGAAAGCCTCATCTTTCTCCCATGGAGCAGCTGGTAGTTTCGAACTGCTGACCATATGGTCCATAGCCTGATTGGTAACCATCAATTACTCATATGCAAATTCAAACTGAAGCTGCAGAAAATGAAAACAAGTCCACAAGATCCAAAATATAACCTTGAATATATTTAACCTGAATTTAGAGATCATCTGAAGAACAGATTTGATACATTAAAAACCAAAGACCAAAGACCAGAAGAGTTGTGAGATGACATCAAGAACATCATACAGAAAGAAAGCAAAAAGTCATTAAGAAGACAAGAAAGAAAGAAAAGTGCTAAATGGATGTCAGAAGAGACACTGAAACTTGCTCTCCAGCATAGAGATGCTAAAACAAATGGAAAAAATGAGGAGGTCCAAGAGCTGAACAGAAAATTTCAAAGATCAGTTCGAAAAGATAAAACCAATTATTACAATAAAATGTGCACAGATCTGGAGTCAGAAAACCAAAAAGGAAGAACACACTCATTTCTCAAGCTAGGGGAACTGAATAAAAAATTCAAGCCTCGGCTTTGATCACTGAAAGATTATCTGGGCAATTTATTGAATGATACAGAAAGCATCAAGAGAAGATGTAAGGAATATACGGAGTCACTGTACCAAAAGGAATGGTTAATGTTAAACCATTTCAAGAGGTAGCATATGATCAGGAGCCAATGATACTTAGGAAGGAAGTCCAAGGTGCAGTGAAGGAATTGGCAAAGAACAAGGCATCAGGAATTGATGGAATAAAAATTTCAAGAAAATGAGGCAGCACAAGAGGCACTCACTCATCTCTGCCAAGAAATTTGTAAGACAACTATCTGGCCACTGATTGGAAGAGATCCATATTTGTGCCCATTCCAAAGAGAGGTGACCCAACAGAATGCGGAAATCATCTGACAATCTCTTGGATAGTTCATACGAGTAAAGTTTTGCTAAAGGTAATACAGAAACGGCTCCAATCATACATTGACAGAGAACTTCCAGAGGTTCAAGCTGGATTCAGAAGAGGCCATGAAATGAAGGATATCATTGCTGATATCCGATGGATCTTGTCTGGAAGCAGAGAATAGCAGAAATATGTTTACTTGTGCTTTATTGACTACACAAGGCTCTCAATTGTGTGGATCGTGACAAGCTATGAACAACATTGCAAATTATGAGTATTCTGGAACACTTAATTGTGCTCATGAGGAATCTGTACCTGTGCCAAGAGGCAGTTGTTCGAACAAAACATGGGAACACTGAATGTTTGAAAATTAAGAAAGTTGTGCAACAAGGTTGTATTCTTTCACTATACTTATTCAACCTGTATGCTGAGAAAATAATCTGAGAAGCTGGGTTCTATGAACAAAAATGTGGCATCAGGATTGGAGGAAGACTCATTAACAACCTGCGATATGCAGATGATACAACCTTGCTTGCTGAAAGTGAAGAGGACTTAAAACATTTACTGATGAAGATCAAAGAGCACAGCCTTCGGTATGGATTACATCTCAATGTCAAGAAAACAAAAATCCTCACCACTGGACCAATAAACAACATTCTTATCAAAAGAGAAAAGATTGAAGTTGTCAAGGACTTCATTCTTCTTGGATCAACTATCAACACTCAAGGAAGCATCAGTCAAGAGATCAAACGACATATTTCATTAAGCAAATCTGCTGCACAAGAACTTTTTCAAGTGTTGAAGAGCAAAGATGTCAGCTTGAGAACTAAGGTGCGCCTGACCCCAGCCATGGTGTTTTCAATAACCTTATATGCATGCAAAAGCTTGACAGTGAATAAGGAAGACATAGAGGAATTGATGCCTTTGAGTTATGGTGTTGGAGGAGAATATTGAAAGTGTCATGAGGGCACCCAAAAGGATATAAACAAAAGGACATAAACAGACACTTTGCTGAGGAAGACATTCAGGCAGCCAACAAACAAACGAAGAAATGTTCACAATCATTAGCCATTAGGGTGATGCAAATCAAAACAACAATGAGATATCATCTCATACCAACAATAACAGTAAAGTTAAAAAATGCAGAGGGCAATAAGTGCTGGCAAGGAAATGGAGAAACTGGAACCCCCTACCTTGTGGTGGGAATGCAAAATGATCTAACATCTCTGGAAAATAATATATGGTGCTTCTTCAGAAAGTTGGAAATAGAAGTACCTTATGATCCAGCAATTCTTTTACTTGGTATATATCCTCAAGAAATAAGAGCCATGCACACAAATGTTCATAGCAACACTATTCACAAGAGCAAAAAAGATGGAGACAGCCTAAGTGCCCCTCAATGGGAGAATGGATAAACACACTTTGGTACATAAACACAGTGGAATATTATGCTACCTTGAAACATAAGACGAAAACTGCAAGTATCTGCATAACATGGCTGAACCTTCAGGACATTATGGTGAATTAAATTAGTCAGTCACTAAAGGACAAATATTGCATAAGACCATTATTGTAAAATTTTAAGAAAAGATATCCTTACTAGAAGGGAAAACATTTTTTTGTTGGTTACTGGAGGTCAGGGTTGGGGGGGTGGGTGAGGGCATGGTAGAGCAGAGTATAGAGGATCGACACATCCTAATTCGGGTGTTGGGGAGGGCAATACACAAGAAGTAGGAGGGGAATGGAAGAACAAGTTAGATATCAAAACCCTTAGGCATGTTTGCATGGATTAAATGGGACAGAGGTAAATGGTAATACATGCTCAACCTTAGAACAGAAGGGCTTTTTGATACAAGGATCAAGGCAGAGTCTGAGTGGGTAAAACAGGGGAAATTATATTGAGATGATTGACTGTCTTAATATATAGGACCTTCGGTGGAACCCTGAGCCCCATCCAGAACCTTCTGAGGTGGGACATTTCCACTTGAAAAGACAAGCAGACCAGTCTGGAACAGATAGAGCAACAGAAGATACTTCTTGAAAGAAAGACCAAAAGGAAAAACCAAAAAACACAAATGGCAGTCTGATTGGCTACTACAAGAACAAGCAAATTTTTTACCAGGGAACCATCAAGGCAAGCAATCTAGTCACTCAGGATCAAACCTCCTCCAAGACTGAAACCCAAAGGGAACACATGAGCAAGCATGTAAGCTTGCTGGTGACCACATTGGTTTGCTGATGAGTGGAAGAGGGGGAAAGGCATCAATGAAGATATGGGCTGAATTTGATCATGTTCCATAAACTTCCGTCTACCTGGAGATGAGAGAGAGAAAAGGTTGGCCTGGTTCTCCCAAAGTATGGTGAGACCTGAAGACTCCTGACCCCAATAGCCAAGGAGGGCTAGAGATGAGAGCAAAATGCCCTGCTGATATGAAGGGTGGAAAGACACACAAGAACACCCAAACTTCTGGATAGTACCTATTCAACCTAGCTTTGATGGCTTGATGATCATAACTTGACTAGAGAAAGATTTTTAAAAAATATATATTGTTTTGGTAAAGCAAAAAAGTTTAAATTGCTAAAATTTGATGAAGTTGATCTATACTTATGAATATAGTAGCTCAAAAAACCAACTGAGAGGGAAGAAGTCATCACATCAAGTATCAATCCTATCCCCTCTGTACACAGGGTTGATAGGAAGAGGCAACTTAGACATTGGTTACCTCAAATGGGGCGGGGTGGGTGTGGAAGGGCCTATAAAGTCATGAAGTGACTGCCTTACAAGAGAGAGTTTAATTTCAGAATGTGCAGGGGAAGGTAGAATCCCCACTGAGTAGTTTTTATCTTGTCTAGATGGGTCTGGCAAAAAGAGATGGTGATAAGATTCCTATGATTCAATAATGAGTAATTGTTATCATGACTAATTGCGACTGTCACAACTGTAAAGGTAGAAGTTTTGTAACAAAATGTGGGGAGCAGTTAATCATACAGTCCAAGAACAGAGGAGAATGTGGAGCCCTATCCAGAGAAGCAGTGACACAAGAGATGGAGGCAGAGATGAAGACATGGAGAAATATAGCATCTGCGGAATCTAGACTCATGGAAAGGGAAAGGTGTGCTGGTGACCAGAAGGCAGCTTTGCAGAATGTGCCCTTTGGTTATTTAAATGATAATATATTCCTGAATGTTTTTGTGTACTTCCAAAAGAACAAAAAAACAAAATAGAATAGAAGCAAATACAGTTGAATGATGAAACACGGAGGAAGGTGTCATCATTGCAATGAAACAATTAGTGTAAAACTGATATAAACTATCACTCATTTCAAAATAAAATCTTAAAATATAAATTTTAGGGGCTCATTTTCTGGCACTATATCTGACAATGGTGTCCTGCTAATCATAATGTTTTCAACTTCTGGTACTCTATATTGCAATGTTGCACTGCTACTCATAAGTTATTCAGTGGCAAAACTTTTAGATGTAGTCAGCCTCTCCTTCCTAGTGTTTCTTAGTCTGGAAGCTGTCCATCTTGAGTGACTCTGCTGGTGATAAAATACTGGTGATATAGGTTCCAGCATCACATAAATATGAAAGCTAACACAGTATGTCGAACTGACAGATTAGTGGTAGATTCCTAAATTTAAAATAAGAATATTGTGGCATTACTTACCTTCCAAAATAGTAATGACATCAATAAAAATTAGAAACAGAATAGGTACAAGATTTAAAGCCATCTATTCTCCTTTCAGTTTGTCATATCATGGTGGATTTATTGTTGTGTTTAAAAAAATATTTGCAATGAGGAATGCTTTAGTTTTGCAAAATTCTATCATGTGATCTCCAGCATGGTTTCTATCACAATAGCCACATTTTCCAACTACTGATTCTTCCTCTTTGATTACAAATTTTTATTTTAAATCATTATTGTCAGTACATCTTGATTACATATTTTATCAATTTCAGACTGCAGAAGTTGGTAAAATTATTCAATTTCATCATCACTGGCTTTAGTGGGTTTTGTATACATTTGAATAATAGTGTTAACTGGTCTTTCTTGTGGTGGTGGTAGAGGTGGTGTACCATGGAGTTGGTTCCAACTCATAGCTACCCTGAATATGGTTTCTGGGAGCAGAAAGCCTCATCTTTCTTCCATGGAACTGCTAACCTTTAGGTTAGCAACCTGACTCATAACCACTACGCTACCACAGCTCCTTGGTCTTCTTTGTAGTCATATGGATAGTATACTATCACAGACAGTATTTTATACTTCTAAATATTGAAAGATACCTTTAGCTGATGAATACCACAATTTCTCTTTAATTTATCATCCCCAGCATATCATCAAAACATCTTATACGGAGATTCAAAATGACCAATATCCATTCATTTCTGTTCACTAATGCCTAGGTTATTGATGTTTATGTGTTCCGTTCCATTTTTTGACAACTTCTAATTTTTCTAGATTCATACTTTGTACACTATTAAGAATTGAGTGAAGTTTTATAGACAAGATTATCAGTTTTATAGTCAACAAATCATACACGTTGTTTAATCTTAAGGATTGTAATCCCTTCCATGGAATAATATTTATTCTGCTTCATCCCAGTGACTCCTATTTCCATTCCATCGAACTTCCTATCCCTTCTGTCCTTTGTAATTAAGTGCAATTTGCCCCTTTGATTTTTTTATGTCATCCCACAACTCTTATGGAGGTTCCATCATTGACAATTCCATCATTCATAGTAAGCATGTATTACTAGTGTTGTCATTCTCCCTATATACCTACCTACTGCTTGGCTGAAAGTTGGGCCATGAGGGTTAGATCTTTTCAAGATCTAAAGGGTGGTCAAGGACCCTAGTGTCAGGTTCTTCAGTATTTTTTTGTCACCAGTAATCCCAGTCACTTTTTTTTTTTTTT
>NW_006408959.1:497766-509829 GCF_000296735.1 Chrysochloris asiatica
AGCCTTGGAAACCCTGTATAGGGTCCCTATGAGTCAGAACCGACTCCAAGGCACATAACAACAACAACAGACACACACACACACACACACACACATATATATATGTGTGTATGTGTGTGTATTCATATAATATACATATACACACATACATACATTCTGCTAATTCTCCCATACCCAATTATCATGTGTAACCTGTCTTCATCATTCTTTTGCTAACCTTCCTCTACTTGTCCTTCCCCTTCTTGTATATTGCCCTCTCTAACACCCAAGTTGGAGTCCTGGTGTGGTACTATGGGCTAATGCAAAGTCGTTTGAACTGCAAGGTTGGTGATTCAAGCTCAGCAGCTGCTCCTTGGAAACCCTGTACAGGGTTACTATGGGTCAGAATTGACTCAATGGCACTTAATAACAACACCCAAGTTAACATATATCTACCCTCTAGCCAATAACCTCTGATAGCCTAATGATTGAGTTGGGCTTATAACCTCAAGGTCATCACTTCAAAACCACCAGTCATTCCACAGAAGAAAGATGAGACTTCTCATACAATATTTGTCACTTTGTGACTGTCTAATTTCACTCACAAGAACTTTCAAAAGTTTTGAGCAACTATGTCAGCTTGAAGATTAAGGTGTGCCTGACCTAAGCCATGGTATTGTCAATAACCTCATATGCATGAGAAAGCTGGACAGTGAATAAGGAAGACCATAGAAGAATTGATGATTTTAAGTTATTGTGTTGGAGGAGAATATTGAATGTGCCATAGGCTACAAAAAGAACCAACAGATCTGTACCTGGACCAAGAAGCAGTTGTTCAAACAGAACATGGGAACACTGAATGGTTTAAAATTAAAAAAGGTGTGTGACAAGGTTGTATTCTTTCACTATACTTATTCAACTTGTATGCTGAGCAAATAATGTGAGAAGCTGGGTTCTTTAAAGAAAAATGTGGCATCAGGATTGGAGGAAGACTCATTAAAAACCTGCGATATGCAGATGATACAACCTTGGTTGCTGAAAGTGAAGAGGATTTAAAACATTTACTGATGAAGATCAAAGAGCACAGCCTTCGGTATGAATTACATCTCAATGTAAAGAAAATAAAAATCCTTACCACTGGACCAATAAACAACATTCTTATCAATGGAGAAAAGATTGAAGTTGTCAGGGACTTCATTCTTCTTGAATCAATGATCAACACTAACGGAAGCAGTAGTCAAGAGAGAAAATGACATATTGCATTTGGCAAATGTGCTGCACAAGACCTTTTTAAAGTATTGAAGAGCAAAGAAGTCAGCTTAAGGACTAAAGTGTGCCTGACCCAAGCCATGGTATTTTCAATAACCTCATATGTGTGTGAAAGCCGAACAATAAATAAGGAAGATTGTAGAAGAATTGATCCTTTTGAGTTATGGTGCTTGAGGAGAATATTGAAAGTGCCATAGCTACCAAGAGAACCAATAGATCTGTTTTGGAAGAAGTGTAGCCAAAGTGCTCTTTTGAGGCCAATATGGCCAAACTTCATCTCTTATATTTAGGACATTTTGTCAGGAGGGACTAGTCACTGGAGAAGGATATCATGTTTAGTAACATGGAGGGTCAGGGAAAAAGAGGAAGTCCCCCAACGAGGTTGATTGGCCAAGTGGCAGCATCAATGGACTCAATCATGGTAATAGTAGTGAGGTTGTCCCAGGATCAGGCAGTGTTTCATTCTACTGTGCATAGGTTCGCCATGGGTTGCTACTGACTCGATGGCACCTAACAAGAACATATGCATGCAAATATTGAACAGTGAATAAAAAAGACTGTAGAAGAATTGATGCATTTGAGTAATGATGTTGGGGGAGAATATTGAAAGTTTTATGGATTGCTGAAAGAATAAATAGATTTGTTGGAAGAATTACATCCTGAATATTCCTTGGACGCCAACTCTGGCCAGACTTCATCTTCTTATGTCTGACATGTTATTAGGTGGGATCCATGCCTGAAGAAGGAGGATATATTTGAAAAGGTAGAGGGTATGAGAAACAGACGAAGATCCCCAATGAGATGGATGGATGAAGTGACAGTAGCAATGGGTTAAGCCTTAGCAATGATTGTGAGGTTGGTACAAGGCTGGGCAGTGTTTTGATCTGCTCTGCATTAGGGACACTATAAGTTGGTGCCAACTTGATTGTTCCTAACAACAACACATTGTTGAATATTCTATATTTTCTCTTTTAATGTGTTTTGGCCCTTTGTCAAAGATCAGTATGTAGATAAATGTACCTCTGAGTTTTCAATTCTGTTCCATTGATCTAAGTATTTTTCATTGTACTAGTACCAGAATGCTTTGACCGCTGTGGCTGTGTAATAATTTTTGAGATCATGCAGTGTAACATCTACAAGTTTGTTTTCCTTAAGCACTGTTTTGTTTATCCAAGGTCCCTTTCCTCACCATATAAAGTTTATGATCATTTTTTATATTTCATTAAAGAATTATGTTAGAATCTGAATAGGGATTGCACTATATATATAGACTGCTTTGGGTTGTATTGACATTTTCACAATGTTAAATCTTCCTATCCATGACTATGAGATATTCTTCAATTTTTGTAAGTCTCTTTTCATTTCTTGTAGTAGTGTTTTGTGATTACTTTGTATAAGCTTTTTGACTTTCTAGTTAGACTTATTCCTAAGTATTTCATATTTTTGGTGGCTAATGAAAGCAGCATTTGGCATTTATTTATTTACTATTGTTTATAGTTAATTGAGGAAGATTTACAGAAAGTATCATGATTTTTATATTCAACAAATTATACATGTTGTTTCATCTAAATGATTGCAATTTCCTCCATGGAACAGCGGTCATCTGCTTCTTTCTTGTGTCTCCTATTTCTTCTTCACCAATATTTATTTCCTTTCTTGCTATTGTCCTTAGATACATGTTACCCCTTTTATTTAGAATGATTCACTAATCCATCATTCATAGTGAGCATATCTTACTGTTGTTGTCGTTCCCCCTATATACTTTTCTACTGCTTACTGAATGTTGTCCCCACTATCTACCTATGTATTGCTTGGCTGGAACAGGGTTTATTCCTTTCCAGACATGAATGGTCATTGAAAGCCACAGTCTCAGTTATGTCCAGTCTCTTTCTGACCTGCCCTGTAATATATATATATAATGTTGAGTTTTGTTTCATACATTTTGCTGCTCCATCCAAGGCATTATAATGTGATCCAGTCAGAATAGTTGTTAGTGTTATCTGGGCACCATCTGGCTCTTTTTGTCTCAGAGTTATGGAGTCTAATGTTTACATGTTCCAGTATTCCATTGAACTAATTCTCATCATCTTCAATTATCATCACTCTACTTTTTTTCACACATTTAGATACAAACAGCTGAATCTTAGATAGCAACTCATAAGCTTTTAATATAAGAGACACTACTCACCAATGTAGGATGCAGACCATTGTCTTTGAAGACTATGTTGTACCAGCTGACTGTGGTATCCCCTGAGATTATAGTCCTGAGCTCCAAGCCTCAGCTAATTATTGTCTTAGGATGTTTGATAATATCTAAGAAATTTTTATCATTCTCCCCATTGTGTGCACACCCACATTCACAGTGATGTTTTCAGGAATGGTAATACTCATATACTAATATCCTCTTCCACATTCTTGTATATCTGTGTGATATATAAATGTATACATACGTATACACATGTACATGTCTATATAAACACACATACATATACACACATTTTACACTTTTTCAAATAAGCATTCAGCATGTGTCTCTGTCCATGTATCTACCTGAAGAATATTGTTGTTCCAAGGTTAGATAGAAGATAGATAGATAGATAGATAGATAGATAGATAGATAGATAGATAGACAGATAGATAGATAGAGATATGGATATAGAGATATAGAGATATCACTATTTACCTTTATCCCCTTTAGCCCTTGTATACCCCCTGTGTCTTCATCTGTCTTCATCATACTTCTGTCTTCATCAACCTCCCTATTCTTGTATACTGCCTTTCCCTTTCTTGTATATTGTCCTCTCCATTACACAAGTTAACATATATCTACCCTATGATCAGTGTACTATTCTCTCTTCCCTACCACCCCTGTCAAACCTCAAAGAATTTTTTTTTTTCTATTTCAAACTCTTATATGTTTGTGGGATATAGAAATACATCTGGGAGAAAGAGTGAGAGTAGCATCCAAATGATGTGACATGCCCAAGCTTTCAGATAGTACTCATTTGACTTAGATTGGATGGCTTACTGATCAGAACTCGACTAGAGTATGATAAAGAAGTCTGATACATGAATCAAGTATAAATTGCTACAATTTGATGAACTTGACCTTTGCTTATGGATGTAGTTACTCAAAATACCAACCAAGAGGGAAGAATTCATCACATCAAGGACCAAGCCTGTCCTCTCAATACATGGGGTCATAGGGACAAGAAACTTAGACATTGGCTACCTAAAATGGGGGGTGGGGGAGAGTAGTTATAAAAGCAGGAAGTGGTTGGCTTACAAGTTTTCAAGTATGAGTTGTTTCATAGTAAAAGAGGGGAAGGTAGAAACATCGATGGATAGTTTTCATCTTGTCAATATGAGTCTGGTGAAATGAGGCAGGGATAGGAATCTTTTGATTCAATAATGAGTAACTGATATCTTGACTAATTGTGATTGTCACACTGTAAAGGTATGTAACAATAAGAAGAGAGTAGTTAATCTTTCATTCCAGTAACAGAGGTCCCTAGGACCATCAAGAGGGAAGAGCATGAGTGAAGGGAGCATGAAATCCTTGCCAGAGAAGAAGAGACACCAGAGAAGGAGGCAGGGGTGATGGAATGGAAATATAGAGAAGCAGAGGACTCTAGACTCATGGAAAAAGAAAGGTTGTGTGTGAGCAGGATGGAGGATAGCTTATAAAATATGCCCTTTGGTTGTTTAACAATTGTGCATTCCAGCATGTTTTTTGTGTACATCATCTGTGATTATTAGAACATATTGATTACATGTTTTATCAGTTTCAGACTAAAGAAGAGGGTAGAATTCAATTTCATCATCACTGGCTTTAGTGGTTGGTGCATAAATTTGAATAATAGTGTATTAACTAATCTTCCTTGTGATGGTGGTAGTGGTGGTGTGGCATGGAGTCATTTCAGACGCATAGCGACCCTGTATAGGGTTTCTAAGGCTGGAAATCTTTTTGGTAGCAGAAAGCCTCATCTTTTTCCTATGGTAGCTTCAAACTGGTGATCTTGATATTAGCAGTCTGACTCATAACCACTATGCTGCCAGAGCTCCTCACTTAAAGTTTAGGTAATGCATTATTGAATTAAGGCCAATGGAAAAGTAATTCATCATATACTTGAAATGCATAGCAAACAAGAACTATCTCTAATAATATATACCTTATGAATTGAATGTTTGTATTTCAAATAAAAGACCATTGGAAAACGTACAAAATACTTACAAATACATTTTCTTTGTGTCCAGTTATATAAGGAGAAATGTGCTTATGCTTTATATTTTGTTTCTATTTTACTATTTAAATTTTCAAACTATAGGCATTTTCTTAACATAAATATATATTTTAATATGTTTCACAAAAATACATTTTTAATAAAAGCATGTCCGGTACTCATCTGAAACTGTTAGTATTGTGATGGCTTACAGGTTACAGTGATGCTAGAAATTATGAGGCCAGTGTTTTAAATATCAACAGTGTCACCCAGAGTGGAAAGATTTCAGTGAACTAACACAGATTAGTAAGAAGGAGAGGTGAACTATTCTGAAGGTTTAGCCACTGTAAACATTATGAATAGCAAAGAGCATTGTTATATATATTTTTGGAAGATGAGGTCCTCAAATTGAAAGGCACTCAAATTAAAACTGTGGAAGAGCTGCCTTCACAAAGTAGAGTTGACATAATGATGTGAATGAATTAAGCTTTCTGGACCTTCATTTGCTGATAAGGTATAACTCAAAATTAGTAGAAACAGCTGCAAACATCCATTAATAATTAGATATGGTATGTATGAAGCATGAATTTAGGAAAATTAGAAGTTGTCAAAAATTAGATGGGATTAATAAAAATTGATACTCTAGGCATTAGTAAGCTGAAATAGACTGGTATCAGTCATTTTGAGCTTGATAATTGTATAACGTACTATGCTGAGAATGTCAAATTTAAGAAGAATGGTGTCACATTCATTGTCACTAATAACATTTCAAGATGAAATGTTATTATTGAAGTACAATGCTATCTATGATAAGATAATACTCACTTAACTACAAGGACAGCCAGTTAATACCATTATAATTAAAATTATCTCGCCAACTTCTAAAAGCAGTGAAGACATTGAAGAATTCTACCAATTTCTTCCATCTGACATTGATAATTATGGCAATTGGAATATAACTCTTGGAAACATAGAGGAAAAATAAGTAGTTGGAAAATAAGTTAGAGATTGAAATGTCCCTGGTTATCACATTACATGAATAATTGATTTTAGAAAGATCAGCAAGAGGCTGGTTCCTTTGAGCTGGAGGTTAAAGATATTCCAATTGTTTGGCTTTTTCAAAATTTTATACTATTTGAGTCACAACCTACAATAGTAATCCTCAATTTCATTGTAATCCTTACTCCATAGCCCCACCTTAACACTTAATCCTTAGCAATTTACTTTAAAATGGATCCATAATTACAGACACTGATGATGTTATGATTTGTAATACATCACAGATTGGAGATATTTGGCTAGAAGGGCAATAAGAAATAATTAGCTGCACTCCTGGTTACCCCTGACTTTTCCAGTCATTTTCTCTTTCATACTTGAAAGATTAACCTTTCCCTCCCAATCATTTTAGCAGTCCAAACCAGTCATTAACAATTAGTCCTTCAGTGTGGTAAAGAGTTCTAAGGGTTAGGTTCCTCAGGTAACAGCCATTCAGCTCTGCTGTTTGTGTTGATTTCTCCTGATAAGGTTCTCTAAATATTTGTCTCATCTTCAAACTTCATGGTCCTCAAAATTTTACTGAATGAAGATTGTTCCCTGCTCTGAGTCTCTCTCTCTCTTAATATCTTCATAATGTTTTTCCTCCTTGCATAGTCCATTGATTCATTCATTTACTTTCAGTGATTATGTATCTTCCTTCTATTTACCATTTATTTTTACATTCTTCACATTGGGAGAAGACATCAAATTCAGCTACTGTGCTAATCCAGATTGCTGATAGCAAGACCAGTCTAATTAGTGCTTCCCCTCAGTCCACTCCCATCTACGGTAAGTACAGTTACATAAGTAAAATACTAGAGGGCTATCTTGACCACTAGGCAATATGGTACCATTCATTCTCAATTTTAATTTTGCCAGATTAGTGGAAAATATAATCAATCCCAAAAGGGATATAGGCACACTTGCTTGCTGATCACCCCTGTTTTTGGTCTTCTCAGTTGATTCCTGGTCCTAGGGCTGCAGTATCTGTCAGGAAAAAAGCAATTTTAGGTGATATCAGGAAGATCTGTACAGTAGTACCAGCATCGCCCCCTACCTCCTCTTCACCAGATCCCCATGAGATATATAGGGATCTCCAGTAATGATGATCTCTTTGTCATCCTCATATTGAGTTGATTACACACTCATGAAGGCGTTTTGATTAGCCTTCTGTGACTTTTCCTCCTCCTGTTTTAGATAATAAATACTTCAAATGCCCATTCCAATTCTCTATCAAGCTATTACTCTGAAGACAGTATGTCCATTTGATATGATGGTTCTTAGCCCACTGTTGTCCCCTATGGGTTGTAGAGTATGTTCCTTGGTCTGAGGAAATATAAATAGGTGGCCCAAATTAGTACATTATCTTTTGATCTAATCCCTTAATGGTGTTTTGGCATCTGCATCTATTACAGGATATGTAAAACCAAGTCCAGTGGAATTATCTATTTCTGTGAGGACCTAGTTGTAGCCAGCTGGTGTCACTGTGTGATTTGTTCTATATAACCCACTTGTCTGTGTGCAGAGTCTTCTCCCTGGGGAATCTGTCTTATCATCATCTTTAACTTCTGTCTTTCTTGTTGACAGACAAAGCAGTCCTTGTTGGTTGGCATTTTGTGTCTCCAAAGGCACAAGAGAAATGTATCTAAATTTGGTCTATGGCTGCATTGCTGCAACACCCCTCTGTCCACTCATTTCATGGACCCAGTTGACCAACTCAAAGGAATAAGCTAACATGTCCACCTGCTGATTCCAATCACCTACTGATCCAGGAAGGGGATTCTTCTGATGGATATTGACATGTCTTCCTCTGATGCCATGTTTATAATTCCAGCGTGCTTTCCATTTCCAGTTTGATTTCCAGAGGTCATGGTCTAACATGGCTGGACCTTTAATGGCTTGGCAATTTTTTCTAAAACTTCAGATTAGTTTTATTGGCTCTACTTTGTAGATAACTTTTCATTTTTCATGATCTACTCTCAGGAGTTTTTCCTTATATTTTGCCATGTCCAAAAATTGACTATACTCCGCAACCTGCATGGAGAGATTAAACCCAAGTAGAGGCAATGGGAGATTAGGAAAAAAAAAAAAAAAGAATGACACCAAATGGAAATAAGTAAATTTGGGACCATGGGACACAGCTCTCTGATGGAGATATTGTGACTCTGACCTATGTTCAGTACGTTTATTATATACATATGTAAAAGGAGGTGCTGGGGACAGGGGAAAAAAAAACATCTGGTGTTATTGATGGAAACAGTAAGTGGGACTTTATCAGAAGAATGTAACTTGTGGTTGCTAGGGAGCCAGATATAGGACAAGATGTTTTTGCAAACTTGAAGGTCATACAAGGAAAAAATCTTGAAGTTCCCTGTCTCCCAAAGCAGCCCTGCAAGTTCTTTGGGGGGCAAGATGACCTGGGAGCAGCATGATTTTCTGAACCACAACTATTCAGTTGCAATCCTTCAGTTAAACTACCCCAATGTCTGAGACCTTCAGCTCTAATCACTCCTAACAATCTTTGGTTTCGAAAAGTTTGATTAGGAAATATTTTGATAATTTTCTTTTGGGGTCTAAACTTTATGGGGTTTGTTCAGCTTCATAAAAGGTTATTTTCTCATTTTTCATGATATTAGGGAACTTTCTGTCAGCAACTATTTGTCAGTTTTTCCATACCTTTTACTGTCTATCGCTATCCTGGAATTACAACCATCTGTAAGTTACTCTGCTTCATGGTGTGCCACATAAAGCTTTTGGTTTCTTCTGATTTTTTTTCATTCTTTTCTCAGATTGTGCTTCTAGCTTACTAATATTGAGAAATTTATCTCCTCACTCACTAATTCAAGTTTTCATCACTTCAAATCTACTCCTTTGCCTTTTCAATGTGTTGTGCACTTCTGAAATCATAGTATTAGCTTCTGAATGTATAGTTACAGATTTTGTATCATTCCAAAATTTGCATTTATTTTGTTTGTCTGTTCTTTTAGTATTTTCCTGAATTCTTCTAAAGTTTTAACAGTGTTCGCCTTGCTTCCCTTGAAATTTCTGTTAATACCTTGAATGTACCTCAGTATCATTCTTTTGAATTCTTTTTCATATAATTACATTACATGTTCTTTCTCAGAAACATCTCTGATTCTTTTTATTGATTACTTGTTTGAGAATTCTTACTTCTTTATGTGAGCTAAAATTATTTGTTATTTCTGGGCCATTGTGGTATTGTATGTATTTATTTAATTGATGAATGCATGCTGATGTGTTCTTAGGCTTTCACCAACTGTTTCCTGATGGATGTGGTTAGAAAATTGAATATTTTCCATTAGCAGTTCATGCAGCTCAATTTAGGGTGGTTTGGCTTATTGTGGCTGATTTTTATCATTGATCGGTGGCATAAGACCTGCTCTTGTCCAGTAGGTTGAATTGCAGAAAATATAGTTGTGCTGAGCTGTATGGGCATGGGTGCTGTCTCTTATTTGGTGGGGCAAAAGTAGAAAGCACAAAGAAAAACAAAACAAAACAAGCAAACAAGCAAGAAACAGGAAAAAACAAAATAAAAACAGAATATGATAAAGGAGAAAAAGAAGTAAAAAATAGGCAACAACAACAAAAAAAGAAAGTAATAGCTAAAAATAGAAGAGAGAAAAAAGAGCTGCAGAATTTTAAAAAATGAGATATAACAAAAGGAAGAGAGAAAATACTGAAAAAGAGAGGTAAGATGAAAAGAGAAAGGGACAAGGTATTAACGATAAATCAATGGGATTAAAAAAAGAGGGTGAAAATGAGAAACAGAAGAAAAAACAAAATGGGGATAGACAGGATGAAAAACAATGTAATGAAAAGAGAGGAAGAATGAGAAGAATAAACAAAAACAATGAAAAAACTGTTAGGAAAAATAAACAATAAACCAGTGCAGTTTTTGGAACTAGAGAGGGGAAAACTCTGGGTGGCTGCTGCTGGTCAAGGAAATGACTAGATAGAGGTATATGATGTCTTAATTCTCAGTGCTAGATGGAATTCCTGTATGTTGTCTATTTTCAGGGGACACAATCCAGAAGTAATTCTTGGAGGCCCTCCATGTTTCTAGTTTCAGTGTCGGTCAGAACTAGAGGGGCAGCCAGTGCATGGAAGATGATTATGAAAGTTCTTGTTACTCTAATTCTTGCCTGGAGACTTTATGGGTTCTGCAGAGCTGGCACAGAACATACCTGAATCCAGGTCCCAAGATGGTGCAGCATGCATCCACCTCACACTGGCTCAAACAATGTGGCTCATAACTCTGAAAGATGAGGGTCTGCTCTACACTGGAGGTTGATGAGAGTTGAGGCTGGCCTCACCTCTGTTATCCAGGGGAGTGTGGGGAATAAGAAAGAATTCACCTTTTCTGTTGCCTGCATAAATCTGTGCCACCAGTTCAAAATCTGTCTGTCCAATAGTCTATTCCCTATCCATGTTCACCTTTTCCTCCCAGTAGTTATTCACTTCACTTCTCTAATATTTCCTCTGAAGCTCAGGGTTCCAGGATTGTCCTCCTTGTATTCATCATTTGGTTTCGTGCATCTTTGTTGAACAGGGTCTGCATAGTGTGTCTGCTGACTCCACCATCTTGCTAGAAGGTCTCATTTCAGTAATGGTAACTCAAGAAGCTGACAATACTGATCTACAAATTGAAGATATTTCTTTACACTATAGCCCTTGGTTTTAATAAATTCTAGATTTTCCCATTCCCTTCTTGGAATAACTTCTTAGTGTCCAGTGGTCACAGGGGTACCTCCTGCTGTTTTAATGCAATTTTTCCTTTCTGAGTTCAGTCTGAGACATATGGTCTTAGCTCTGAGCTAACATGATCTGGGCTTGCTTCAGTGCTACCAACAGCCCTTACATTACTTTTCCTTGTCATTGCAACTAATACTGATAACAAAAACCAAGGGATTGTATGTTTCATTCTTCCCTTATCACTTTGCATTTCCATATGTATTCAACTAGTTAATTCATTATGACTTAAATCTATATAGACCAATTTCAAATCCCATGAATAGTTTTGCCTTGGGTAAGTGTGAAATCATAGTTGTTTTAATCCACGGATGGTTTTTATACCATTGTGTCCCACTTAGAAAGCAAAGTTTCCTTGTTCTTCCATTTATAGCCCTTTCTCTAAAATATAGTGAGTCACTGTCATTGAAGTAAGACCCCAAATTCTGCCACCAACAACAATTTGTTTTAGAACTATTAGCATAAGGCTGGTCTCTATGAGTTGGAGGTTAAGATATCCTAAATGTTTAATTTTTCCAACAAGTTTTACCACATGAAAGTCCCTGATGTCAATCATCACTCCTCCCCCTCCTCTAGTCCCTGGGTTCTACAACATGCTGTGATGTTTCATAACACTTACAACTATGCAATTATTGAGGAACACAGGTCCCGGATCCATAGCTCAGAGATAATTTGGGAGGAATTATCTCACCCACATAGTTTCAGGAGCTAATGAACCCAAATCAACAGGTCAGATGACAGGCCATTGATACAAGAGGTTGTTGGAGCTGGTACATAGGTCAGGTGA
>NW_006408959.1:510869-513473 GCF_000296735.1 Chrysochloris asiatica
ATTTAAACAACCATACAACATGTTTTTCAAACCAGCTTCCTGCCTGTCAGCACACAGCTTTCTCTTTCCAATGTCTACAGTCTTCTGATACTTGATCCCTCCATGCCACCATCTCTGCCTCCTCTTGTGTGGCTGCTTTTCTGGTTAGGATCCCAAATTTGTTCATGCTCTTCCCTCTTGCTGGTCCTAGGGTTCTCTGTTCATCTGATGTAACATTAAACACTTCCCCCTTTTTGTTACATATATTCTGCCTTTACAATTGTGACAATTGCCATTATTCACAATAAAAATTACTTGCTATTAAATCAAAAGAACCCTATAACCATCTCTTTTTGCCTGAATCACCTAGACATCTTGACATGTTGGAAGCTAATCAGTGGGGATTTTACTTTTCCCCACTTGCTCTGAAACTAAATTCCCTCCTGAAAACTTGTAAGCCAGCCACTTCATGCCTTCATAGCCTGCCCTCTTCCCCTGATTTTAGCTAGCCAATATTGGAGTTCCCCATCCCTAACAAACCTATATACTGAGGGGATATACTTGATCCTTGATTTGAAGACTCCTTCCCTCTCGGTTGGTATTTTGTGCTACTATATCTGTAAGATAAAGTCAATTTTATCAAATTGTTGTGACTTACACTTTCTTTCTGTATCAAATTTCTTTATATTTCTCTAGTCAAGTTTTATGAATCAGGCTGTAAACCTTAAGGACAACAGTTCAAAACTACCAGCTGTTCTGAGGGAGAAAGATGAGGCTTTCTGCTCCTGTAAAGATTTACAACCTCAGAAACCCTGTACAGGATTGTTAGAAGTTGGAACTGACTCCATGGCACGTAATAACAATAACAAATTTAAGTTTTGATCATCAAAACATCCAAGCTAGATTAAATGGATACTATCTCCATGTTTGGGCATTCTTGTGCACCTTCCCCCAGCTGGAGAATTTACTCTCAGCTCTAGCCCACAGTGGATAGGTCAGTGTCAATGGGCTCAGTAGCTCCAAAGTCTCCCCAAACTTCAGACCAACCAACACTTCCTGTTTTCTCTCTCATATCAAAGTCATCAGGAGTCTATGGAACATGGTCAGACTCAGACCATGCCTTTGTTACTGCCTTTCCACTGATTCCACTCACAAGTAGACCCACTAATGAGCTTACAAGCCTCCTCAGGTGTTCTCTGAGTTTCAGTCTTAGAAGGGGGTTTGTCCTAAAGGGACTTAATGGCTTGCCTTGATGGCTCCCAGGTAAACAGTTTGCTTGTTCTTGTCATAGCCAGTCTTTTTTTTTTTCTTTTTCTGCTCTTTAGCTGCTGGTCTGTCTTTCAGGAAGTATCTTCTGTTCCTCTGTCCGCTCCAAGTTGGTCTGCATGTCCTTTCAAGTGGGAATGTTCCACCTCAGAAGGTTCTTTATGGAGTTCAGGATTCTGTCCAAGTCCCCATAATCTACAAAGGCTCCACAAGAAGACTATCTCACTGGGAAAGTTCTAGAACCTCTTTTAGGTATTCTAATTCATTATAAGCTGAAGCCAGGCTTATAAACTTTCTGTAATCATCTCTCCTGATATTCCTTTCTATCCTACTCAAGAGTCTATTTTACATTAATGGGCAGGAGAAAGCAATACCCATGTCACCTTAACATTATTTCCCCTCTTTTACCCATCCAGATTATGCTTCAATCACTGTATCACAGAGCTCTGTTGTTCCAAGGTTGAGCATACATTCCTATTTCCCTCTGTCCCATTTAGCACTTGCAAACCTTCCCAAGTGTTTCCCTATCTGCTTTGTTCTTCCATCTCCCTCTCTCTTCTTGTGTATTGCTCTCCCCTTCCTCACCAAGTTATAATGTTATCCCTAACCTGTGCCTTCCTGTCCCCTCCCTCCCACCCATGGCAACTAACAGAGAAATCTTCCCTCACCCTATACTATGGACATCTTTTTTTAAGCTTTTGAAATAATGGTCTTATGCAGTATTTGACCATTTTTGAACAGACAAATATCTTAACATTATTTCCTCTCTTTTACCACTTCAGTCTGTATGTCAATCCCTTTAAAATATAGCCTTGTTATTCCAAGGATGTGCAAATGTCACTGCCAACCTCTATTGTATTTAGGCCATGTATACCTCCCAGAGTCTTGCCCCACATTTTGCTCTCCTACCCTCCTCTCCCCACTTGTGAATTTCTCCCCTCTTATTTATTACCATCCCTGTCCCCTCAATTCAATATACACGTGTCATTCCCTGATGTGTGCTACTATAGCCTCCCTCCTGTCCCCGATAACCCTCAAAGAACTATTATTTTATTATGGAAATATTTGCTTAAGTTTTCACAGTAATGGACTTATGAAATTGTGCCTGACTAATTTCACTAAGCATTATGTACTCAAGTCTCATCCATATTATGCATTGTATTGCAGCTTCACTGTAATTCTTCAAGGTAGCATAGTGTTCCCTTTTGTGTCTGTACCATTTTTAAGTTGGTGGGCATTTGGGTAGTCTCCATTTTTCCTGTTGTGAAAAGTGCTGCATTGATTGGTGTGTACATATCTACTCATGTTCTGGCTCACATTTCTCATGGATATATACCAAGTAGAAGAATTGCTGAAACA
>NW_006408959.1:514448-514921 GCF_000296735.1 Chrysochloris asiatica
TTGGGAGGTCCATTGTTTTCTAATTCAGGATGCTCAGTTGTTCCCGGAGCATCCATCTTAGGAGAAAACATTTTGATTGTATCAGGATTAATATCGAAATTTAAAGTGACAGTTTCAACATAAAAGCAAATGGCCATCACTCGTCTGTCCGTTGTGCTGGGGTGGCTTGAGTTGCTGTGATTCTGAGGGCTATGCCACCAGTATTTTAAACAACCAGCACGGTCACACATGGTGGACGGGTTTCAGATGAGCTTCCAGACAAAGATAGACTAGGAAGAAAAAGTGACAAACTACTTCCGAATCGTTAGTAACTGAAAGTCATATGAACAGCAGAGAAACACTGTCAGATACAGGCCTGGTAAATGAGGCCCTCAGGTTGGAAGGCATTCAAAATGCAACTGGGAAAGAGATGCCTCCTCAAAGTAAAGTTGACCATGATAATGTGAATGGAGTTAAGTTCAAGGGAGAAAAGC
>NW_006408959.1:515021-515919 GCF_000296735.1 Chrysochloris asiatica
TTTCTTGTAGTAGTGTTTTGTAGTTTTCTTTATATAAGTCTTTTGTTTCTCTGGTAAGATTTATTCCTAAATACTTCATTCTTTGGGTGTCTATTGTAAATGGTATTGCTTTCCATATTTCCTCTTTAGTGCTTCTTTCTTCATTAGTATATAGGTACCAAACTGAATTTTGTATATTTACCTTATACCCTGCCACTTTTCTGAATTTGCTAATGATTTCCAGTAGTTTATTTTTTCTGAGTCTTTGAGATTTTCTGTGTATAGGATCATGTCATCTACAAATATAGAATTTTACTTCTTCTTTGCCAATTTGTATATTGTTACTGTCCCTTTCTTGCCTTATAGCTCTAACTAAGACTTCCAACACATCTTTGAATACGAGTGGTGATAAAAGGCATCCTTGTCTGGTTCTTGTTCACAGGGAGCATGCTTTCAGTTTCTCCTACAAAAGTAATACCGGCTGTTGTTTTTGTTATATATGCTCTTAATTATGTTGAGGAATTTACCTTCAATTCCTGCTTTATTTAGTGTTTTTATCAGGAATGGGTGCTAAATATTGTTGAATGCCTTTTCTGAATCCATGGCTATAATCATATGTTTTTTGTACATTTTTTTATTTATATGGTGTATTACATTTATATTCCTAATATTGAACCATCTTTGCATCCATAGTATGAATCTTGCTTAGTCACAATGTATTATTTTTTTATATGTTCTTGAATTCTATTTGTTATGAGTTTGTTAAGAATTTTTGCATCTACATACATGAGGGGCATTGGTCTGTAATTTTCTTTTTTAGTGATGTCCTTATGGTTTTGGTATTAGGGTTATGCTTGCTTCATAAAATGCATTAGGAAGTTTACCAATCTTTTCTATATTCTGGAATAGTTTGAGTTAA
>NW_006408959.1:516939-525357 GCF_000296735.1 Chrysochloris asiatica
AACTGCTGACCTTAATGTTCGCAGCCCGATTCGTAACCACTACGCTACCAGAGCTCCTTATATATATATATATATATGTGTGTGTGTGTGTGTGTGTGTGTGTATTGTGTTGCTGTTGGGTTGAATGCTCTGTACAGATCTAGGAGGTCAAGTTGGTTGATTGTGTTGTTAAGTTCCTCTGTGTCTCTGTTGAGATTCTTTCAGTTGTTGTGTCCTTTTTTCACAAATGGTGTATTAAAATCTCCCACTATTATTGTAGGAGCTTGGGTAGCATAGTGGTTACAAATAGGGCTGTGAACCTTAAGGTCAGCAGTTCGAAACTACCAGCCACTCCATGGGAGAAAGATGAGGCGTTCTGCTCCTGTAAAGATTTATAGCCCTCAGAAACCCTGTGCAGGGTCAATATGAGTCGCAATCGACTCCACCATACTTAACAGCAACTATTATTGTAGAGGTGTCATTCTTTAATTGTAGTAGTGTTTGCTTTATACAATTTTATTAGGAACACAAATATTTATTATTATTAAGTCCCCTTGTTCAATTGAACCTCAAACTATGAGATAATGACATTCTTTGTCTCATATGTTGGTATTTGCTTACAAGTTTATTTTGTCTGAGAATTCAGTTGCTACTCCTGCTCATTTTTTATTGCAATTAGCTTGGTATATGTTTTCCATTCTTTAACTTTTAATCTGTTCTTGTCTTTGTGTGTGGTGAGTCTCTTGGAGACCACATATTATAGGACCTTGCTTTCTTATCCATTCTGCAACTTTCTGTTTCTTGACTGGTAGAGTCAATACATTGATGTTTGGTGTAATTATCAATGGTGTGGTTGTTTAGTGCTGTCAAGTCACTTCTGACCCATAGTGACCCTATATAGGGTTTCCAAGGAGCAGCTGGTGAGCTTGAACTGCTTACCTTGCAGTTCAAACAGGTTTGCACTCTGGCATATTAAGTCACAGCACCACACCAGGATCCCATAATTATCAATGTTGTTGTTGTTAAGTACCGTGGAGTTGATTCTTACTCATAGTGACCCTGCACAGGGTTTCTGAGGCTGTAAACCTTTACCGGAGCCAAATGCCTAATCTTTCTCTTGCGGAATGCAGATAGTTTTGAACTGCTGACCTTGAGGTTGGCAGCCCCACCATAACCACTAAGCTAGCTGACATTATGTTATTTGGTTTTTGTTTTGTTTTGTTTTTGTGGTGCTGCTGATTTCTTCGGTCTATATGGCTTCCCATGCTGAATTCATTTGTGTGTGTGTTTTTATCATCAACTTGTTCATAACATAAATGCTTCCATACTTTTTTTCAATTTTTTTCTTGATTTGATATGGAGATGTATACAGTTTCTTTGAGGTTACACTATGTTTTGTTGAGATCTTCTTTTTATGACAGATTGTTTTATTACAAGATCTACCTGACCTCCTCATTATACTTGTCTCTTCTTTCACTTTGTGTCTGTCTTGTTCATGAACTAACCTCCCCAAACCCTTAATTTAATTTTTTTTACTTTTATTTTGCCCTGGAGTCTTCCATTTCTAGGTTGAGGTTCAGGTGGTATTGCCATATATTTCAATCTCTGGTTTTAGTCTGATCCTGTTGATTTGCAGTCCAAATAACTTCCTTTAGTAACTTTTGGAGTATTGGCTTGGCATTTAGAAAAATCTTAATTTCTGTTTATCTTGGAATATTTTTATGTTTTCATCATATTTGAATGACATCTTTGCTGAGTGTATGAATCTTGGTTGGATTTTTTTTTTTTTTTCTTTCAGAGTTCTGTGTATATCTCCCTATTGTCTTTTTGCCTGCATGGTTTCTGCTGCATAATCAGAGCTTAGTCTTCTTTGTGTTCCTTTTTTTTCCCTAGCTTCTTTGGTTTTGGAAAGTTTGATTATGACATTTATTGGTGGTTTTCTTTTGGGGTCTTCCTTCTAGGGTTTGTTCAGTTTCTTGCATGCTTATCTTCTCATCCTTCAAGATTTTAGTGAAGATCTCTTTTAAAAGCTCTTTGACTACCCCTTGTAAAGTTATGTATTTATTTAATCCCTCCAGTTCTGTAATTCCAATTAGTCTCAAGATATTCCTCTTCATGATGTCCCACATGTATCTTATGCTTTCTTCAGATTATTTAGTTATTTTTTTTCTGCTTTTTCTTCTATCTTGGCATTTTTGAGAGATTTGTCTTCAAGCTCACTGATTCTGGTTTCCATATTTTCAGTTCTACTCCATTGCCCTTTCATTGGGTTGTCCTTTTCAGATATTTTGACATTCTTCATCTGGACCTCTATTTGTAGAGTCTTTATTGATTTGAACACTGCTTTGATTTTTGTTTCTTGTATCTGTAGTGCTTTTATGACTACCTCCTAATTTTCTTTGGCTTTTTTTTATATGGAAAATTTGAATGCATCTCAGTATCAATTCCCCTTCATCCAAATCCAGAGCCTGTTCACCAATCCTAGCTCTTCCTCTTCGTCATTTGTCTGAGCTACTCTCCCTTGTTTCTGCATATAAGCTGAGATGTTCTGTTGCTTCTTAGGTATTTAAGTGTGCTTGTATTTGTGTTAATTGTTGTTAAGTGCCATCGAGTTGGTTCCAACCCATAGCAACCCTGTATAGGGTTTCCAAGGATCGACCGGTGAGCTTGAACCACCAATCTTGTAGTTAAAATGGCTTTGTAGTCTGGTACCACACCAGGACTCCATAATGGTGCGTTCTTTAGCACACTCCACATTGTCTCATGTTGGGTTTAATTAGGGGATGGGCTTACTTTAGAGTATTTTTAACAGGTGTTGGTTTTGCACACTGTTCTGATATATAGCAACTGGTATTGGCTCTTACCTTTGTTGTTGGGGTTTTACAGGTTGCAAATGCAGCTTGGCTGCATGGCCAGAGCCACTGTCCCTTGTTAGGTGAGGATGAATAAAAACTCCCACACAAGTAGGAGAAGGGCCAAATTCAGGACTAAATCTGAATGTCAGACATCATAAGAACCTGCCCAGGATTATCCCACAGAGACAACTGGAACTTCTGGCTACTTACTGTTTGTGCACTGGGGAATTCCTTCTCCTGAACAACTCAGTATGCCAATGTCAAGTATTCCATGAGTCGTAAACCCTGTGCACACAATGCTGGACCCTCTCTGGTGGTATGTTCCCACCCATGTGTAGACACAGGAATCAGACAGAGAGGGAATGACTGGGTATGGCCACAAGAACCACTGAAGGAAAGGAAAAAAAAAAAACACTTTCTTTAAATCACTGAGTGGTTTTTGCACTGGGAGTGATCTATTGCTGGCCCTGCTCTCTGTCCTCCACAAGGGCTGTGGCTCACTAGCAGCTGCCCTGATTCAGAGATTGATCTTATTCTCACCCCTTCGGATCTCAGCCCTGGTAGGCCCCTGAAACATTGCCCCCTATTTTAAATTAAATTTTGAGCTCCAGGATTCTCCCAGAAAACTGCCTGACTTTCTCCCAAGTCTGTACCAAGGAAACTCTGCTTGGCACCTTTACTTATCCTGTCATCCACAGTACTTTTAAGATTCTCCTCCAACACTATAATTCAAGAGCATCAATTCTTCTACAGTCTTCCTTATTCACTGCCCATTTTTCACATGCACTTGAGATTATTGAAAACAAAATGATTTATGTCAGGCACACCTTAGTCCTCAAACTGGTATCTTTGTTCTTCACCACTTTAAAGAGGTCTTGTGCCACAGATTTGCCTAATGCAATACATTATTTTATTTCTTGACTGCTGTTTTCATGAGTGTTGATGGTTGATCTGGACAAAATGAAGTATTTGACAATTTATATCTTTTCTCCATTTATATGGATGTTACTTATTAGTCCAATGGTGAGGATTTTTGTTTTCTTTATTTTGAGGTACAACCCATGTCAAAGGCTTTTATCTTCATCAGTAAATATTTTAAGTCCTCTTTGCTTTCAGCAAACAAGTTTGTATCATATTAATTATGGAGTCTATTATTTATAGTATATTACAGAATGGAGAAATTAAGATAGATAGGAAATAATAATTAATTAATTGCCCACACATATGACATAATTTTTCAAAAGCAGTGATTTATTCATTGCAAATTCCTTCCTTAGGAAAGGGCACCTAGATCTCGCCAAACTGAATATACAAAAATAAAATTGATTACATTTGTGGAAAAAAATCAGTAGCAATAATCAACACCATAAGCCAAAACAAGGACAGGGTCAGAATGCTGCACAGACCATCAATTGCTTATATGAAAGTTAATGCTAAAGCTGAAATATATTAAAAGTCCATGAGAGTCAAAATATTACCTTGAATATATCCCACCTGAATTTGGAGACCATCTTAAGTACATATTTGATACATTAGACACTAATGAACAAAGATCAGAAGGGTTGTCAGATGACATCAAGATTATCATACCCGAAGAAAGCAAAATACCATTTAAAAGATAGGAAAGAAAGTAAAGACCAAAATGGATACCAGAAGAGACGCTGAATCTGGCTCTTCAGCATAATGAAGCTCAAGAGAAGGGACGAAATTAAGAAGAAAAAGAACTCAACAAAATATTTGAAAGGGCAGCTACAAGAGAAAAAGTATTGTAGTGAAATGTGCAAACACCTGATATTAGATAACCAAAGGGAAGAACATACTCAGCATTTCTCAAGCTGAAGAGAATAGAAGAAAAAATTCAAACCTTGACTTGCAGTACTGAAAGATGGTATGTGCAAAATATTGAATCTTGCAGGAAGCATCAAAAGAAGATGAAGTTACTGTACCAAAAAAGAAAGAGTCTATGTTCAATGATTTCAAAAAGTAGAATATAATCAAGAACCAATGGTACTGAAGGAAGGAGTCCCAATTGCACTTAAAACATTGCTGGAAATCAAAGCTCCTGGAACTGAGCAAACAAAAACTCAAATCTTTCAATTAACTGATGCAGCACTGGAGACACTCACTAATCTATGACAAGAAATTTGGGAAACAACTACCTGGCCAACCTACTGGGGGAAAAAATCCATATTTTTGTCCATTCAAAGAGAGGTAATTAAATAGAATGTAGAAATATTTGGGGATGGGGGTAGCATTATATCACATGCAAGTAAAATTTTGTTGATGATTTGAAAACTGCTTGCAGCAGTACATCAGTAGTGAACTGGCAGAAATTCAAGTCAGATTCAGAGAGTATCTGGAACTAGGATATCATTGTTGATGTCAGATGAATGTTGCCTGAAAGCATAGAAAGCAGAACGATGTTTACTTGTGTTTTTTTTTTTTTTTTTTACTGTGCAAAGGCTTTTGACAGAATGGATCATGACTACTATGGATAACATTGTATTCATGAATCTATTCATAGAATAAGAGATAGCCATCGAACAAATAAAGAAAATAATAAATTATTTAAAATCAGGAAATGTATGTGTCAGGATGGCAACATTTCACCAAACTTATTCAATCTGTATGCTGATCAAATAATTCAAAATGCTTAATTATATGAATAAGACTGCCAGTATTAGGATTGGAGAAAGACTCATTAAAAATATGTGAAATACAAATAATTCAACTTTGCTTGCTGAAATCAAAGGACTTAGCTGATGAAGACTATAGACTAAGACCTTCAATAGGTATCACACATCAATGTAAAGAAAACAAAAGTTCCCACAAATGAACCAACAAGTAAATCATAGTAAATGGAGAAAAGATTGAAGTTGTTAAAAACTTCATTTTGCTTGAATTAACTATCAACACTCATGAAGTCAGCAATCAATAAATCAAATAGCATAGTGCTTAGTCAAATCTGCGATGAAAGGCTTCTTTAAAGTGTTAAAGAACAAAGATGCCTGTTTCAGGGTTAGGGTGTTTGTGGCCTAAGTCATGGTATCTTCAATCATCTTGTATCAATGTAAAAGTTAAACAATGAACAAGGAAGACCAGAGGAGAATCTATGCATTTCAGTTTTGGTGTTAGAGAAGTATTTTAAAAATACAATGGATTGCTAGACTAAACAAATCTGTGTTGAACAAAGTGCATCCAGAATACTCCTTAGAAACCAGAATGGCAAGACTTTTATCACTCAAACATCATACATGTTATCAAGAGTGATGAGTTCTTGGGGAAGGACAACATACTTGGTAAAACACAGGGTAAGCAATAAAGAAGAAAAGACCATCAAAAAGATGGATTGACACAGTGGCAGTAGCAATGGGCTCAAATCAACAACAATTGTGAGGATGACACAGTACTGGGCAGTGTTTCCTTCTGTTGTGAGTCAGAACCAACTAGATGGCACCTAATACAAACAACAAATCATCATGATCTTATCTAAAAAATGTGATAGATAATCTATTCATTGAATCATTCATTCATTATGAATTCATTATTTTCACCTCAATAATATTTTTTAAATTTTATTAGTTTTTAGTAACTTTCATTGCAATTTATGAGAAATACATATTACATGGTAATGAATTTTTTCTTAATAACATTACAAAGCTGAGTTAGCTGATATGTCATATTATGATGATGCACAGTAGTGTTCTTTCTCAAAAAAGAAAACCTGTATACATTTCAAAAATTAAATAAGATAGGGTCCATTGAAATATTAAATTAAGCAGTTTTCTTCTTTTTATTTTAGATTATTTACTATTTACTTATTAGACTACTTATAGTTCAGACTTGCATAAAACTGAGTATTTGGTATTTATATGAGGCTTTCTGTTCCTGTAAAAATTTACAGACTCGGAAACTCTATGCAGGGTCTTTTTGAGTAGTAATTGATTCCTCCTCGTCACACCACCACCACCACTGCCCTACTTATAGAGCCCTGGAGGTACAGAGGATAAAGCACACAGATGCTCACTGAAGGCTGGCAGTTATAACCCAACAGTCTATCCATAGAAGAAGGATGTAAGACTGTTTTCATAAAGGTTTACATCTTTGGCAATACAATGAGTTAAATAATCCATTGATTCATTGATTTATGAATTTATTATTTTCACCACAATACATGTTTACAATTCTACAAATCTTTCATTGCAACTTATGACATATTAATTATGACAGAGATTTCTGTTGTTGCTTTTTGTTGTTATTGTTGTCTAATCTATTTACCATTTCCAAAATTGTACATAAAATGTAGTTATGCAATCTGTATTAGTTAAAGGGTGAGATGACACCATAATGGATGTCTTAGGCTGGGATCACTAGAGAAGAAAAATTGGTGAAACTTATGTATGTATTTATAAATAGAAGTGTTATATCAAGGAAATGGCTCACACAGTTGCCCAGGTGGAGCATCCAGTCTGAGTCAGTTGAACCAAGATTGGCAGGTCAGAAGGAAGCCAGATAGGCAAGAAGGCAAGCTTCTGATGGCTCCCAGGATCAACAGATAATAGAGCAGGCCACTGGCTCAAGTCTAAAGAACCTGAGTTCTGAGGATGAGATAGATGCAAGATCCAGACCCAACAGAAAACAAACAAGCTTTGCTTGCATGTCCAATACATGGGAAGCTGATCATATTCTGAGGAAGCTTCAATAATGGAGTCCTGGCATACATTGTAGGATAAGCACTGGACCACAAGGACAGATTGAACAGCAAGGTTGAACCTTCAAACTCATCAGCCATTCCTCAGAAATCCTATACAGGGTGGCTATATATCAGAACAGACTCAACAGCACTTAACAATAACAAATAACAACAGAAACTATAATACTAGTGGTGAAAGGTCATTTCTTTGAAAGGCAACTTACGAGATCTGAGTTTACTAGTACTTCCAGATATTTTAATTGGGCAATTCATTTACTGCCAAGAGACAATGATCTCCTGAGTTCCTCCTAAGACTCTGGTGACTACTAGATCCTCTATGTTGAGATCTCCAAAGCCTTGATTGTGATGGCATGGTAATTGCTACATATTTATGTAAATGAGAACACTATGGCCATTGTCCTCCTGTAGTTTATAAAAAAATAAGAACTAGCATTTTAGGCAGTACTTTGTACCTTTCATTAAGCTACAATACATTGACTTTTTGTGAAAAATAACCACTAAAGAATGTATTCCACTATCCAGGGTACAAAATAGTAAGTATTTTTGTCACAATTGCTATTATTTTGACTCCCTCTTTTACTTCCATATTGATATTTCCCCTTACTACTTTGCACTCTCTTTCTATTTTGTCTGGGAAAAGATGATGAAATGGAACCAAAAATAAAACTGTTTTAAAAAAATGATATATTCATCTTAATATCTCAGTGAAATATTATTAAACCCAAATAGTTCAAATCAGGAATGCCCCCTCCAAAATATATAAATAAAATGTCAGATGGTTGCTATAAACCAACTCTTTGATGTGAATGGTGACATCACATTTTTCACCGGTTAACTGCTAAGTGTCAGTTTATAACAACCATCATATAT
>NW_006408959.1:525952-528513 GCF_000296735.1 Chrysochloris asiatica
GCACATAACAACAACAACAACATATATATTACATCAGATGTACATTTGCAGACTTTAAATACCATTTTAAAAACTAAATTATGATCTCTGCTTAAAGGAGATAATCATGAATAAACTCTTGATGGCTAACTAACAGTGTCTGGTGTTACTAACTCCAAGTTACATTGTGGGAGAAAGGTGTAGTTGCCTTGGAAACACTATGGGGTAGCTCTACCCTGTCTTATATAGTATCTGTGAATTGGAATCAACTCAATGTCTTGCTTTTGTAAACCTTTTAAATTTACAGATTTTGACTAATTATCAAGAAATATTATGCTTCAGTAGAAGAAAATTTTGGTAGCATAAATTTGGTATGTAGGAATAATTTATATGAGAGTAAATGTGGGGTCCTGTTGTGGTACGTAAGCATAAGAACTGATCATAAAGTTTGGTGGTCAAAGTCACCAACAGTTTGTCAAAAATGCTATTTAGGATCGCTGTGAGTTGGAACTGACTTGACAGTACTTAATAACAGCAACAGCCATGTAATTTATCCAAAATAGATATAAAAGTGTTTTTATAAGTAAATGTGAAGATAATAACATACGTATTTAATTCTCTCTACTATCTATACATTTCTTTATTAATCATTAGTTGCATACACTGGATGCCATCATTGCATCAACTTTATCTCTTAATCTGAATCACAAGCATAGAAAATTTAGTTCCTAAACCAAAGAAGTATAGGATAAAATCTCTAAATGCAAATATCTATAATCACAACAAGGATCACGGTAATGTTTGAAAAAATAATCGTGGCTTCATTAAAAAGTGTTTCCATTAAAATATAGTACATATTCTATAAGCTAGCCTCCTATGCACAGGCACACAGCCTTACTCAGTCCATGGGCCTAGAGTCTGCAGCTGCTGTCTCTTCATGTCACCACCTCTGCCACCTTCTCTGCTATTGCTACTTATCTAGGTAGAGATCTCATGTTTCACTCATGCTTTTTCTTACTGATGGTCCTGGAATTGTCTCTTCCTGAAATGAAAGCTTAACTACTCTCCCCATTTAGTTATACATTTTCTACAATTTCAGTGTTGACAATCACAATTAATGCTGCTAACCCATTTTTCTTTTTTAATTATAAAAATAAAACTTAAATCACACACATGATTTTGTAACTTCACTTTATATTTAACAATATATCCTATAGAGGTTTTCCTAAAGATTTGAACAGTATGATACAGTATAATAAAATGTGATTTATGTCAGACTCTACCTAACTAAAATATGCATATATTCTTCAATTTTGTGTAGTAAAAATTTTCAAATTTGCTAACTCAAGACATTGAGTAACAGTGAGAAAAATGTTTCAAAAAATGAAATTGTAGCCAAGCAGCCAGAATGATAGATACATTATAGATAGATAGATAGATAGATAGATAGATAGATAGATAGATAGATAACTGTTTTATGTTATTATCTTAATTTTTCTCTAAGCACTAGATTTTTATGTCAAAACTGTTTGTAAGTTACCACCAAATTTAGGATTTGAGCTCCAAGCTTAGTCTTTATTCAAACAATTTAGATTTCATAAGTGAATAGAACAAAGAATTACAAATCTCTTAAAAATAGAGTATGATAATAATTTCTTACTGTCACTTTCCAATAGAAATTATAACCACCTACATTTTCCTTAACCACAATTGTGTAATTCAAACATTAAAATTTTAATTTCGAGTAAGAGTTACTTAATCAGTTATTTACTTTAAACTGTATAACTCAGACAAGAGACTGACCATAATAATAATTGTAAAATTGCTATCAATATGAGTTTCTTATCCAGTTAAAGCACCCATTACCAATTATATTTATGTTTAGGAATTTCTCAATGAAAGTATGCAATGAAATTAGTTTGTTTTAAAGTTACCTGAAACATTTCCGTAGTCCCTCCTATGACATCAACTTGACTGTTACTTGGAGTGGAAAATAAAAAGTTAACATGACTTATTTAACCAATTAAAAAGATACATGATGTGATCTCTTCACACAAGGCAAAGATAAAAAATTTGTTTGGTGGGAAATAGTAAAAATAAGTTTTTATTTCCAAAGTAATTTTTTTGAAAGATCACATTCAATTATCTCACAAAAACCTGAATTCTCAGTCACATATGTCATGTTCTCTTTATCCTATTAAGTATTTGCATGTTTTTAAAAGCACATAAAGCTATATAAAAATTTCCCTCAAATAAGTAACTATTTAGTCTGTTGTTGCTATGTGACTGGGCTTGGTTCCAATTGTCTGTACAACAGAAAGAATCACTGCCTGTTGCTGTGTCATCCTCATATTTGTTTTTTAGTTGGAGCACATTTTTTTGCAGCCAATCTATAAATATACATTTTTAAGAGTTTTTATCTTCTTGACAGACCCTCTATTTTATTAAGCATGCGTCTCTTTTCCAGGGATTGGACACTTCTTAAAACATATCCAAAGTACCTGAAATAAAGTCTTACCATCCTTATTCCTAAGGAGCATTCTTGCTATAATCATCCAAGACATATTTCTTTATTTTTATAG
>NW_006408959.1:529217-530277 GCF_000296735.1 Chrysochloris asiatica
ATATAAATAACTTGAATTCATTTCAGGAATAAAACTTATTATCTCATCTTTACAGATGAATGAATCATGTTTTGGAAGAAGTTTGTTTTTAACTGTTATTACTGAAAAGTGATTTTGATAGATCCCAAATGCCCTGTCTCCTTGTTATTCAGCCAAAGCTCTGTTGATTCATCTATAGGAAAAATTGTCTCACCTAACAAATATTTGGATATATGTCATATGTGCTTAATATGATATTTATTTTAGAGCATGTAGCAATTCCTTATTTTCATGAAATCAGACATTCTTTGAAATCCAAATGGGATATTTAAGCAAGTAGATATTCTCAGTAATTATTTGTATGTTGAAAATAGCAAGTGTGCGAAGATCACAAAAATGTAGTCAACTTGTTTGCTGAGAGAAACAGTACTTGGTAAACAGGGGCATTGAAGGATAAGCACTGGACTGCTAACCACAAGATCAGAGGTTAAAATCCACCAGTCACTCATGGAAACCCTACATAGGGTTATCATGAGTCAGAACCAATTCAATAGAACATAGCAAGGACAACAAAGTTTAGGAAGACTTTTGCACTCTTTAAAAATGGAATATAAAACTACCTTTCAGGATCACTGAGAGATTTAGAAATTATAAGATAATTGATTGGACCAAGGTTTGTTATGTTTTATGTCTGTTACCATGAGTTAGAGCAGATTAAATTTCAATGAACATTACATTACCTATATATAGAAAGTATCTGACAATAGAATATGCTTTAAAAATAATTTTGCAAAGCAATACAGATAAGTGTTTCTTAAGATAACAAGAATCATTTTAAGAGCATTTATATTATCTTGAGAATCTTCCTAAATTTGTTACACTCACAACCCCATCTATTACTTACCATTCTTCCCACCTTGATAAGCATGCTAAGACTGAACATACAGTAAAAGTCTCAATTCTGCATAAAATGTAACCTGTATAACTGTGAATCAGAGCTCTAAAACAACATATTTTATGTGTTTCCCTCCTATTATTCAATCTTTTTCTATTTTTATAACTCTCTCTCTTTTTTTTTTTT
>NW_006408959.1:530758-531652 GCF_000296735.1 Chrysochloris asiatica
TTTCACCAGACCCCTCTAAACAAGATGAAATATATTGAGTGGGAATTCTACCTTCCCCCACACACTCTTAAACAAAACTCCCTCTTGAAAACATGTAATCCAGTCACTCATGCCCTTATAGTCCCCTACCCCCATTATAGGTAGCCCATGTCTAAGTTGCCTGTCACTATCAACCCTGTATACTGAGAGGATAGGCTTTATTTTTGATACGATGACGTCTTCCCTCTTGGTTGGTATTTTGAACAACTATATCTACAAGCAAAGGTCAAGTTAATCAAATTATAGCAATATACACTTCCTTCCTGTATCAAACGTCTTTATATTCCTCTAGCTGAGTTATGATCATTAAGCCATCAAAGCTAGGTCAAATGGATACTATCTGTAAGTTATTAGTCATTTGTCTAATATATCAATACAAAAAAATTTTCCCCATTCTGTGGGCTCCCTTGTTGCTATTTTGGTGAAATTTTTTTTTGATGCATATAAGTTTGTAATATTTACTATGTCACAATCATCTATTTTGTCTTTTTTTGTTTGTGCAATTTTTGCAATGTTTGATAGTCTATGTCTGCCCTGTATTAGAGTCCTTAAATGTGTCCATATTTTTTGTCATTCCTGACTTTTATAGTTTGGGTATTTACATTTAGGTCTTTAGTCTACGTTGAGCTAGTTTTCTTTTATGGTGTGAGATAAAGGTCTTGTTTCATTCTTTTTCATATTGATTTCCAGTTTTGCCAGCACCATCTGTTGAAGAGGCTATCACTTCCTTGTTCAATTTACTTTGACACTTTGTCAAAGATCAGTTGGATCTATGTGGATGAGTTAACTTCTGGATTTGAAATTCTGTTCCATTATCTTTATATCTTCCATAGTACCAGTACCTGACTGTTTGGA
>NW_006408959.1:531987-533356 GCF_000296735.1 Chrysochloris asiatica
TCTTGGTTTCTTGTGGCATTGTTTTATAGTTTTCTTTGTATAGGTCTTTTGTTTCTCTAGTTATATTTATTCCTAAATATTTCATCCTTTGGGTGGCTATTGTAAATGGTATTACTTTCCTAATTTCCTTTTCAGTACTGTTAGTATTAGTTTAGAGTAATCCAAGTGATTTTTATATGACATTTTGCTGATTTTTCTAATGAGATCCAGTAGCTTTTTTGCTAAATCTTTGGGATTTTTCTGTGTGTAGGATTATATCATCTGTAAAGAGAGATATTTTTACTTACTCTTTGTCAATTTGGATAATTTCCCTCACTTGCCTTATAGCTCTGGATAAGACTTCCAAAACAATATTGAATAGGAGTGGTGATAAAGGTTATCCATGTCTGGTTCCTGTTCACAAAGCTAAAGCTTTCAATTTGTCTCCATTGAGAGTGATGTTGGTGGTTGGTTTTGTATATATGCTCTTTATTGTTAAAGAGTTTCTCTTCAATGTCTTCTTTTTTTTTTTAGCAAGTTTATCTAGAACAGATGTTGGATTTTGTCAAAAGCCTTTTCTGCATCAATCAATATGATTATGTGGTTCTTTACCATTTTTATATTTGTATAGTGGATTACATTGATTGTTTTTCTAGTATTGAACCATCCTTGCATTCCTGATGTGTATGCACTTGATCCTGATATATTGTTATTGTTGTTATTTTTGTATGTTGTTTAATTCTATTGGCTACAATTTTGTTGAGACTATTTGTATCAATGTTCAAGAAGGATATTGGGCAACAATATTCTGTTTCAGTGATGTCCTTTCCTGGTTTTGGTATGAGGGGTGTGCTCGTGTCATAAAATGTATTAAGGAGTTTTCCATCCTTTTTTGTATTCTGGAATAGTTTGAGTAGAATTGGTGATACAACCTGGCAGCATCAATGGGCTCAAGCGTGGCAACAATAGTGAAGTTGGCCCAGGATGGGGCAGTGTTTCATTCTGCTGTGCGTAAGGTCGCTATGAGTCAGTACTAACTTGATGGCACCTAACAACAACAACAACTTCTCTGAATGCTTGGTAAAATTCACTAGTAAAACGATCTGGGCCTGGACATTTTTTTGGTTGGGAGTTTTCTGATGGCCTTATTAATTTCTTATTCTGTAATAGTTCTGTTCAAGTTTTCTCCTGTATGGGGAGTAAATTTAGACATTCATGTTTTTCAAAAAATGCATCCATATCTATAGTTTCAAATTTGTTAGAATACAACTCTTAATAGTATTCTGTAATTATCATTTTTATGTCCATTGGTTGTGTTGTGACGTCACCCATGTGGTTTCTTATAGGTGTTATTTGTGTATTCGCCTTGTTTTCTTTTGTTAGGTTTGCT
>NW_006408959.1:534660-536083 GCF_000296735.1 Chrysochloris asiatica
GGTGACTATTATTTTACTTTGCTGGTCTTTTACTAATTGTTGGAAATGTTGTGTTAAAACGTTGATTTTGGTTCTTTCTTCTTTTTGGATGTGTGCATTTATTGCTGTAAATATTATTCTCAGCACTTTGATACTGTGTCCTAAAAGTTTTGGTATGTTTATTTTCATTCTCATTTGTTTTTAAGAATTTTATAATTTCACCTTTTATTTGCTCTACTACCCAGTAACTTTTAAGCAGGATGTTATTCAGTTTCCATATACTTGACTTCATTTCCTAGACTTCCAATTGTTGATTTTTAATTTTAAAACATTGTGATCTATAAGATGTTTTGTAGTATTTTGATGTCTTTAGATTTTTGGAGGCCTTTTTTCATGGCCTAACACATGTTCTATGCTGGAGAATGTTGCATGTGCACTGGAAACAAAAGTGTATTTTGCAGTTGTTTGGTTGAATGCTCTGTACACATCTCTGTGGTCATGTTAGTTGATTGTGTTGTTTAGTTCCTTGGTGTCTTTGTCCAGTTTTCTTCTGCTTGCTCTATCCTTTTATAGATATGTCTATTTCTTTCCATCAATTGTATTAGAGATTGATTTTTATATTTTGGGAGTCTTTCATTGGGAGCATAGATATTTTTTATTGTTATGTCCTCTTGTTCAATTGACCTTTTAATCATGAGATAATGTCCATATTTGTCTCTTACACTGGTTTTGGCATTAAGTGTTAATTTTATCAGAGGTTAGTATTGCAATACCTGTTCATTTTTTACTGCAATTATCTTGGTATAGGATTTCCATAATTTAATTTTTAATCCATTTTTGCTGTTTTGTGTAAGGTGTGTCTGTTGTAGACAGCATATTGGAAAATCCTGTTTTCTTATCAATTTTGCCAATCTCTATCTCTTGACTAGTGCATTTAATCTATTGACAGTCAGTGTAATTATCAATAGGTATGAATTAATTGATGTAATTATGTTCATTTTTTGGTGATATTATGAATTTCTTTGTTTTGCATGGCTGCACATGCTGAGTTATTTTTTTTGTACCTTTTCTTGTCATTTTCTTCATAGTTTTAATGTTTTTCTTGAATTTTCCATTTCTTGCTATTTTCTGCTAATTTACTTTGAAGTTGCCCTATATCTTATTAAGTTTTCCCTCCTTTTAAAGCAGTCTTTTTTATTCTGAATCTACCTGACCTCTTCACCACCTGGATCTCTGTTCCTATATTTCTTTTACATTCCAGTCGTTTTGAATATAGACTGACCTTCCGTATTCTCTCATTCCATTCTTGTACATTCCATTCTTGTAGTTTTGTATTGCTCTGGAATCTCCCATCTCTCATTGAGTTCCAGGTGGTGTTACCATGTATTTTAATCTCTGGTTGTTAGTGGTTCTTGTTGGTTCTGAGTGCAAAGAACTCCCTTTA
>NW_006408959.1:536210-541435 GCF_000296735.1 Chrysochloris asiatica
CGGTGATTTTCTTTTGGGGTCAATCTTTCTTGAGGTATGTTCAGCTTCGTGAGTGCTTATCGTCTCATGTTTCAGGATGTTAGGGAAATTTCTTTCCAACGGCTCTTCAACTATCTTCTCTGTGGTTTTCTGTGTTTCTTCTTGTTCTGGGACTCCAGTCACCCATTGTTTATACCTCTTCATGTTGCCCCATATGGATCTTAGACTTCCTGTAGATTTTTTCATCCTTTTTGTTACTTGCTTTTTTATCTTAGCAGTACAAAGATTTGTCTTCAAGTGCACTGATTCTGACTTTCATCCCTTCAGTTGTATTCCTTTGTCCTTTCAGTGTATTGTGCATTTCTGATATTTTAGTATTAGTTGTCTGGACCTCTTTTTACAGGCTTTGAATTTTTCCAATGCTATTTCTGACTTATTTGATTGTTCCTGTAACACATTTCTGAATGTTTCTTTATTTTCCTCAACCTTGTTTTGGGAATTTGGAGGCACCTCAATATCATTCTCCTGAATTTATTATTGGGCAATTACAAAGCCTGCTCTCCTTCCAATGGGAAGTCTACATTACCTCCAGTTCATTTGTTTGAGCTACTCTGGCATGTTTCTGCACATAAGCAGAATCATTACTGTTGCTTTTTAGGCATTATGGTGCTGTTGTATTTTCAATAATTAGGTGGATGTATGTTGGTGTATTCCTGAGGTCTCTGATTGCTCCTGATAGGTATGCTCAGGAGATGAACTTTTGTTTTAACTTCTCTTACTACTCAACTCAGAGTGATTTTAGCAGGTGTTGATTAATTACACTCTTCTGGTGTATAGCAACTGGTATTGGGACTTGTCCAGATTGTAGGACTTTATAGGGTGTGATTATAGCTTGGCTATATGACTGCAATTGCTGTCTCTTGTTGAGTAAGACAAGAAGAGAAAGAGCCCCCAAAGATAAAAGAGTAACCAAAAAGCAGACTGGACACTAAAGTCCAAAATCACCAAGCAAAACAAAAGAAAACAAAAAAACAAAATCAGCAATAACAACAACTACACACACACACACACACACACACACACACACATATATGTGTGTGTATTTATGTATCTGAATGAATAAGTCTTTAGTGCCCCTTATTTGGCTTCTTGCCTTCATAGCTGCCTGAGAAATTTAAAGATGTTATTGTTATACCTTATGATGTAACTCAAGGTTTTGTTTTTGGGTTTTTTAATTCTCTTTTTGGCTTGCTCACTATCCCTCAATCCCATTCGGGTGTTTCTTTTAGTGAAAACCAGCCCAGGACTGGCCAGACCCATTCTGGAAGATACTCCCATTTTATGCTGTTGTTGGTGGCACCTTACCCTTCTTTGATTCTGCACTTAGCAATCCTTGCTGTGTTGTCCCTTCGATGTGTGTAGTTGAACCTTCTCTGAGGGTGTCCATTTGCTTGGGATCCCTTCTAATACCCAGAGTGAAGGTGGGCAGACAGAGGAAAATTAAAAAAACAAAAACAAAAAAATGTTCATGTCTGTATCTCTGATGATCAGTCAGACCTCTGCCATGGGAATGTTTTCTTGACTTTGTATTTGCTCCTTCCCATTCAAAATAACTGTGCTGGGATTCTGGCTTCTGAAAATAAAAAATCACCTTCTTCTCCATATCTCCTCGTGGTAAGCCATCGATCATTGTAAGTATCCCTTTACATGAAGTTTAGAGTTCTGGGTCTGTCCTTTCAACCTGTTTCATTTGGTATTCTGTGTTATTACTGGCAGAGGTTTGCACAGGATTTCTCCATAATCCTCCATCAAGGCCCTATTCAACCAATATTAAGCAACAATCCACAATACATGACTTTTTTTTTTTTTCAAATGTTGAAATATATAGAGAAAGGGTATTAAAAATGTGGGTGAATAATTTTCTACTCTGCATCAAAAGCCATATATGTAAAGAAGGAGTAATGATAATATTTTAGAAAATAGCAGTTTATTCATTATTAAAATTCCTTATTTGATATCATATTTGTACAAAAAACTTACCTTAGAATTGATAAAGCAAAAAATGGTAAGAGATATAACCTTGAGGAATTTATAAACAATATAAAAGATAGATAAGACACAGCAATTGCTATAATTTCAAAATGTAAAGTAGTTTGTAGAACATTTCGTAAGACACATAAAAAGAGATTACATCCTTTGCTCAGGTGGTCCATGTAATATCCATTTGAAAGATACTTGATATGTTCAAGACTCTGGCAGGAATTGGAAACATATGAACTCTAGTAAAAGGAGGGATATATTTCTCTGTACAAGATAGACAAGTGACTAGAAAATGCTTTGAAGAATAAGAATTAACCAAAAATTAGAGCAGATTCAGAGTGGAGCAAATGCCTGAAGTAAGAAAGATTTTGATCAATTTGAAATTTTGGAGTGAAATTCCTAAATGTTTCAATATCATATGCCATAGTGGAATAAAGTAAGATAACTGACATTATGAATATAGTTTTCCTTCTAGAATGGAGATTATTGGCTTCCATATTTTCTACAAATCAAAATTATATTATAAGAGTAGAAAAAATACCTATAAAATTTAATTCCAATTATCTAACAGTAAAGTATTGTCTTCAAAATCCTTTAAAAAACCAACCACATGCTAAGGTGCAATTACTGATTTCTCCACATGTGGAAGAAAGAAGAGTGAAAGAATTAAAGATGCCTGAAATCAATGAGTCCAATGGACTAGTGGGAGATGTTAACATCAGTCTCTACAACTCTGAGATCAGAAGAACTAGATGGTGCCTGGTTACTAGTACCAAACGCTATGAAAGGGACAGAGTTGGAGAAAATGTGGGGGAAAATTTTAAATTGTGCATATATATTTGTTGTTGTTAAGTACTGTGGAGTCAGTTCCAACTCATAGTGACCCTGCACAGGGGTTATGAGGCTGTAAATCTTGATGGGAGCAGAAAGCCTCATCTTTCTCCTGCAGAATGGCTGGTACTTTCGAACTGCGGACCTTGAAGTTAGCAGCCTGATTCATAACCACTATGTTACTAAAGCTTTATATATACATAGAGAGAGAAGGCTAGTCATACTAGTTAGAAAGAGACTGGAAAAATCTGAGACTATGGCCCTTGACCACTCTTGAAGTCTGGAAAGGAGCTCACCATCATGGTCCAAATTTTTAGTGAAGAAGTAGATGTTTCTATAGTGGGGGCATCACTAATAATGTATGCATATCATGTAATGGTCAATCATTCAAAATCAATAGGACAACACTTACTTAAGGAAAATGTGAGAAGAGAGGGGATGGTGGGTGATATGGGAATAGGGACAGAAAGAAAGGGATTACAGCATTGAGATGAAACAAACTATATGATTTGTTGAATATAAAACTAAGAATGATGTCTGTAAAACTTCACTCATATAATGATACCAAAAAAAAAAAAAAAACCCAAAAAACTATCAATATAATATATATACACATTAAACAAAGTAATTTCAATTAAATTGGCTCTGATGCATATTGATCCCATGTTTGTTAAAGTGTAATTGTGTTCCATAGGTTTTCCATTTGTAACACCCAGTGAATACCTCTTAGTTGATACCATTTGTGCCTATGTACTTAAGAGAAAATAGATATTAATATGAATATATATTAAATACATATGTCTGTGCCTTATGAGAAAATGGTTGTGATTTTTACTTCATTTCAAAATAGAAATAAGAATATTATGGAGGCCAATGAAACACTGCATACTTTACCTTTCTAAACTGTAAGGACATCAGTAGTAATTAGAAATTTGAAAGATGTGAGATTCAAAGTCATCTTCCAATATTTTAATTCTTCATTTATTCATTTTTATTTTATTCATTCATATTTCTTTCATTTTCTCCCAGGTATAAATGTCCTCACACAGAGATGTCCAATTCTACCATGGTTGTGGAGTTTCTCTTGATGGGCTTTTCTGATACAGGGGAACTATGGATTATGCATGCCATAATCTTCTCTCTAATGTATTTAGTGACACTCACTGGAAATTTTGTCATTGTTTTTGTCACCATCCTGGACAGCAGCTTTCACACCCCTATGTATTTCTTTCTCAGGAATCTCTCCATTTTAGATATATGCTACATTTCTGTAACTGTCCCTAACTCATGTATCAACTCTCTGCTTGATAGTGGTAGCATTTCAAAGGTAGGATGTATAATTCAGGTCTTCCTAGTGGTTTTCTTTGTATATGTGGAGCTGCTCTTCCTTACCTTCATGGCCCATGATCGCTATGTGGCTATCTGCCAGCCTCTTCACTACTCTGTGATCATGAATCCTCAGGTCTGTATCCAAATGACATTGGCATCCATCCTCAGTGGCTTGGTCTATTCAGGATTCCACACAGGCAACACCTTCAGGCTTCCCTTTTGCCAGTCCAATATTATTCATCAGTTTTTCTGTGATATCCCCTCTCTGCTGAAGCTTTCCTGTTCTGATACCTTCAGCAATGAGATTATAATCCTTGCCTCCAGTATAGGAATTGGTGGAAGCTGTTTCATCTTCATCATCAGGTCGTACATTTACATCTTTTCTACGGTGCTCAAGTTCCCAAGTGGAGCAGACAAAGCTTTTTCCACCTGTATTCCTCATATTCTAGTGGTGTCAGTCTTCCTCAGCTCCGGCTTCTATGTATACCTAAAGCCATCTGAAAACTCTGCAACTGTCCAAGATATAGTTCTCTCTGCATTGTATTCCATAATCCCCCCTCTACTCAACCCAATTATCTATAGTCTTAGAAATGAACAAATAAAGCATGCCATCAGAAAAATCATGAAAAATAAATTTCAGTCAAGAAATGTATAGAAAATTGCTTTGTCTCATGCTAAATTATAAAATGGAATTTATATTTTTAACAACAAATTGAGATTATGAGTTGTAATTATGTAGATGCACTTTATGTAAATTCTATATATTTGGTGGTGATAATGGTTGTGGGCACAGTGTTTTGTTCTGCTGTGCATAAGGTCATTATGAGTTGGTACCGACTCGATGGCACCTAACAAAAACAACAGCAATGGTTGTGTGAACTGAGTTGGTTCTAATTCATAGCAACTCCGTACAGTGGTTCTGATGCTGTAAATCTTTATGGAAACAGAAAACTTCATCTTGCCCTGTGGAGTGAGTGATTGGTACATGTGAACTGTTGACTCTGTGGTTAGCAGCCTAACTCATAATCTACTATGCTACTGTTGTT